>NW_003852504.1:4554649-4600601 GCF_000181295.1 Otolemur garnettii | reverse complement strand
ATATATATATATATATATAGCCACAGAGATCATCCACACTTCTCAGCTAAATTGATTGCATTCATCATTCTGAAATCAAATATTGAACAAGTGGATAGTTTCAGAGCCCTAGGCTTCTGATGTCATTTGACACTGAAAATTACACCTGGAAAGAGACAAAGAAATCTGTAGGCTTAAAAATATATAGAACAAGTTTCAATTGTTCTGATAAAGAACAGTCTGATTTTTCTTCTCTGGGTTCAACTTCCAGTTCTACCTAATCTGTATTTGTGCCTTTTGTGGCTGGTGAACAATTCCAAAATGGTGTAGAATTCTCAAATTCATTTTTGTCGATTCCCTCTCATGGCTTTAATCTGGCAGTAGGGGAAAACATAGCTTCAATCTTCAGACCAGGCCCCAGGCAAATGATGTGTTGAGCCTTCACTTTGGTTTAGAACTTGAGTTTTGCTTTGGTCAATGGAGGTATCCTTGTGAATGGAGAGCAGCTTAATTGGCACAGCTGTTGTAGTCCTGGAGCCCTGGGAGGAGGTTCTCAGAGCTAACTAATGTTTCCTTTAAAGATCCTGAAACGTGTGTGGGGTAACACATATTTTATCATAGTTATTCTGGCTCCGCGAGTGCAATGAAAATGTTAGCCTTGGCATATCAATCGTGTTTTACAGATGACTGTAATTTCCTGAATGTCAAAACTCCAAATTTTTCTACTAAGCAAACTTTTCAGTGGCAAAACAGATTGCCTCCATAATGTATCACTGTGGGCAGGAAAAATGAAATCTTTATGCACTGTATTATGAATCAATGAGGCATTGAGATTCTTGGAAGGGTGAGTGGACTCTGGAAAATGAAAAACTGCCACTATTCCATCTCTACAAACTGCTGCTTGGGGAGTGGAGGCTTCGGTGGCATTCAGTGTGTGGGCCACAGAAATACCAAATTCAAGTTGAAACCAGTTCCTGGCTTTCCCTGCATTTTGGTGGGGTACATGTAACTAACTATAGTGTGAGTCAAGAGCATTTAACAAACCCTTACCCAGAAATCTCCTAATGTGATTCCCTTTGCTTCTGGGATAATGAGTCTGTTAGGTTATTGCTACAGGGAGCCTGAGAGGACTGCCCATTTTATTAAGAGAAAAATAAGATCACTAGTGAATATTTGGGGATTGTATCCCAAGTACCTTGCACCATGCTAAGCACTCTCCATGGATATATGGGTTATCACATTGAAAAAGCCCAAATCTGATGTGGTGCATGCAGAGAAGGAAACCAAGATATAGAGAGGTTAAGTAACTAACACAGATGGGGCTTGCTTCCAGAACTTTCTGACTCCAGAGACCGAAATCTTAACTACAAAGCAATTGTCAATGGCCAGCTGTTTGTCAGGATTCTGGGCCATCCAGGACCATGAGAAGAGAGAAGAGATATAAAGAAGACTTTCCCTCTTTCCAAGGTGCCTACTGCCTTGGTGAGAAGAAAGAACTTACATTACAAAGTTGGATGAGCAGGATCCTCTAGAGGAAGTCCAGAAAACCCTTTCTGGAGGTTCAGAGGAAGTCACAGCAGTGTCAGCTGTGAACATCAGGAAGAAGGAAGCCGTGAGCAGACAGCGCTACGTGGACAGACAGGCAGAGCAGGCAGTGTTGTGTCTGGAGGAAACCGCACGAACAAAGGCACGGGGCAGCAGGGCCAAGCGCAGGGAAGAGAAGTTGGCTTTGCTTAGGGGTCAGTGCAGGGGGAACAGTGAGAGGATGGAAGATGACACTGGACCGATAATTTAGTGATAAATTGTGGGCACTATTCAACTGAAAATCAATCTGCTCATCTTCTCTGCAAAGCCATGTGATTTACCTTCTATATCTTTGTTTTCACATTTATTTTTAAACCAGAGATTCCTGACATATCCTCAACCCCAGCAAAATTCAAAGGCAGCCAAGTTTGCCTTTGAGGTCCTCAGTGTTCCTTCTGGCCTCCTTTTCCTCCCCCCCCCCCCAGTACTCAATGCCCATTTCTATACATGCCCTGCACTACCCCCTTCGCTGCCCTAATCTACCCCTACCCCTATGTGGGATCTGATTGTTAAACCCACAGAAGGTATGTCTTAGTGACCATTTAGTCCCTGCCTTTTAAATGACTGATAAGTCTTAATGGCTCCTGACCCTGTGCTGCCTAGCTTCTGCCCCTCCGCCACAGGAGGCAGGTCCTCGAGCCAAAGGAATCAACCTACATTGTGATTGCCTGACCAACTGTGAGAGGGAGGGCCTGTGCTTCCTAGCACCCCAGAAATCATGTCACCCCCTTGAAAGCTGCTCCTGGTTGCACATCCCTTTAGCACAGTGGTTCTCCACCTTCCTAATGCCGCGACCCTCTAATACAGCTCCTGTGGTTCGTGACCCACAGGTTGAGAACTGCTGCTTTAGAGTATGGCAGAGAGCTCTGCCTGCGTGTGTCATGCAACATTCCTTTCATTTGAAACTAAAATCAGCAAGGTGGCATGGGGTAGCAAAATGAGTCTGGACGTCTAGACATGGGTTTAAGATACATGTAACTTGATCACTTACTAGCTGTGTGACCTTTCACCTCTGTGTGCACTAATGTCTATGTCAATGAAACAGACTGGCCCTGTCCATTTCTCAGGCTTGTTGTGAGGATTGATGGAGAGAAGAAAATGTGCATTGTTAAAAAAAAATATTTGCAACAGAGAACTTTTTAGAAGTACAGGAGAAATGGGGTGCTATGCCTTCAAAAAAGATCTGGAAAAAGAGCTCTTTAATCCTTATAAATGAACTGAGAAATGTAAATATTTCTGATTATTTAGGAACCTCAAAAGTGACCCACTCATCACCTGGACTGTGCCTGGTACACTGAAATGCAGCTATACCAGCCTCTCCAAAATATACCTGTCCATATTTCAACTGTCAACACATTCTTTCTAGCCTGTAGAAGTTGAAGGTCGAGGTGCTCTTCCCGCACACATTTCTAGTAATGCCTTGACTCATGAAATGTTAAATGGAAGGAGGTGGGATAGGGGAACAACAGGACTTCAAAAATAGCCCTGGGGAAATCAAATCTTGTTTTAACGTAGTGTGTTCATGACCAATTCATGATTCTGAAAAGGAAAAAGTATTTGATCAAAACTGTCACCAAATGGTCTCATTTAAAATTCCTTTGCCTTTTTTTTTTCTTTTGAGCAGAAAGGAACAGGCTTCCTGATTGTGACTATTGAAGCAGTCTTTCACCTGCACACAATAGCCCAGGCTGTGATTTTAGGGAGGCTTACTGTCATATGGTACTTGCCCTACTGCTGCCTAAAATTCTACCATAAGTGAAGAGGGTACCGCATTGCCCCTAGGGGATGCCTGTTTCAAATGGAAATGCTTCTGGTAGTGCTCAGTGCATGGCACCTTAGGGAAATGAGTTTTTCTAATAACTTTCCTTCTGGATCTAAGATTTCAAGGAGATTAAACCTAGAGAGTCCAGTGAGGAAAGCCTGGAGGAAGGGATAGGTATAAGACAGGGATAGGGAAGGTCAAAGGATCAAGGTCTTTGGGTCATAAAGGACAAAGGAAAGAGTAATTAAGAGTGGGATTCCAGGCCTCAGTAGGGGAAGGGTTGGAAAAGAAATGGCCTTCTTCACCCTTTCAAATAATATGGTGAGTGCGGTGGTCTCCTCTGGCTGGGGAGGTGCTGGTACGGGGGCCTGAAGATCTGCAGCAGCCAGAGGTGTGGTAGTTTGGGGAATACGGGGCCTGTGTGGGTTGCTGGACTATGCCCTTTAGTTCTGATCAGTGGGAGAAGAACCAGTAGCAGAGACAGGAGAGAGTAGAAAAGATCATCCTGGCAATTTCAAGGCTTCATGGAAGGCACTCCATCAAGTTCCCATAAGATACTGAGCCCTGTGCTGAGAGATAGGAGAGGTGCCAAGTAGTGTGACTCTTAAGGAATATGCAGTCTGGTTGGTAAGACAAAACAAGATGACTGGGCACAGTGGCTGACACCTGTGATCCTAGCACTCTGGGAGGCTGAGGCCGGTAAATTGCCTGAGTTCAGGGTTTTGAGACAAGCTTTAGCAAGAGCAAGACCCTGTCTCTACTAAAAATAGAAAAAGTAGCCGGGTGTTGTGCCAGGTGCCTGTAGTCTCTGCTACTCCAGAGGCTGAAAGCAAGAGGATCACTCAAGCCCAAGAGTTTGAGGTTACTGTGAGCTATTCCACCATGGCACTCTAACCAGGGCAAGAGAGTGAGACCAAAAAAAAAAAAAAAAGACAAAACAAGAGAAATGGACTGTTTAGGTATCCACTTGGGTCTTAATGTAACAGAAAACATCAAATTGGGAGTTAAGAGACCTGGATTCTGGTCTTAGACCCATTGCTGTCTAGTTGTGTATCCTTAGACAAGACACCTCCTTTGTTTGGGAATTTTATATCTTGTCCTGTACACTTCATGGGGCTCAGTGAGGGACTAAGGATATAAGAACGGTAGGAATCCTTTGAAATTTCTGATTGTTATTTAGCAGTCCTACTTCCTTCCCTTCTTCCCTCCTCTCCTCTTTCCCTCCTTCCCCCTTTCCTTTCTTCCTCCCTCCCTCCCTTCCTTCTCCCACACATTGATAGCAATGGATTTTCTTCAGATGACCCTTTTGAAAAAGCATTGTAGGAAGGGTGAAGCCATCGAGAGTGATTATCTGTGCCCTCAAATCCACCTTGCTGTGGGTCACTATCTCTGCAAATTAAACTCAATTCCAGGGAGGAAAGCCAAGCCAGGAGGGAAAGCTCTGTAGGTGGCTCATGCAGCACGTAAGTGAATGTGACTTCCCATTGACATGTCTTCCCAGTAAATGATGAATGAAAGAGTCCAAGAAAGGCGCTGCTCTCCAGCAGTTGCCTTAAGTCAAGGTCAGATATCTCTCTGAATGCAAGCATTGACTTTGAATCCTCCTTTATGGGCTCCAAAGCTTGCAGTGGAGAATAAGTGAGCGTCTACCAAACAGAAGGGCTACCATTTTCTAAAGCTGGTACCTGTTTGTCGTTCACCTTGAGCATTAAATGGAGCAAGGAGTCAGAGACTTTGGTTTGGGGCCTTGGCTTTGCCACAGACTGGCCATGTGACCCTGGACAAGTCCCTACCCTTCATCTCTAGGCCTAGGCATCCTCATTGTTAAAGTGACTGGAGTAGGTGACCTGAGAGGCCTTCAAAGCAACTTTGGAACTGTTTTTCTGGAATAGCCATTAGAACTATTGTCATGCGGTATGACAATTAAGTTCACAAACTCATCCTAGAAAAAGTGCTTTGGAGGGTGGACTAGGTGCATTAGTGCGTAGCTTCCTAAGGGGAGTACTTCCAAGGTGACCCTAGTAATATTCAGCAATGAGGCACGTGTCACTTTTCCTAAGATGAACTCATCAACTTAATTGTCCGACCTCATACATTTCACAACACGCATAGTTGTCTGACCTTACATACTATATAAATTTTTCCATTCTGTCACATTTGGACAGCTACAAAAATGCCTTTTCTCTAAGATTCAGGACATTACAGTGTGATGTTAAATTGTGGCCTCGAGGAGCATACTGTGAGTGGGGAAGGGATGATTAGGGGACCTGGCGTCCTGGCTATCCAGTGAAAGGCCACTGATGTGAGGGGAGGTCCTCTTTTTGTCTTAAAGGGGAAGCACATATGTCCAAAGTCATTCATCTGCACCAGGAAAAAGAAACTTCTGATTTACACAACGTACAGAATTTCTTGTATATTTTACCACTAACATAACCTTCAGAATAATTTCTTTTTGGCAGGGCTTGGTGGCCCATGCCTATAATCCTAGCACTGTGGAAAACTGAGGCTGGAGGATTACATGAGGCCAGGAGAAAAACTTAGCCAAGCACAGTGGCTCAGGCCTGTAATCTTAGCATTCTGGGAGGCCAAGGCAGGTGGATTGCCTGAGCTCAGAGGTTTGAGACTAGCCTGTGCAAAAGCGAGACCCTGTCTCTACTAAAAATAGAAAAAAACTAGCCGGGCGTTGTGGTATGAGCTGTAGTCTCAGCTATTTGGGAGGCTGAGGCAGGAGGATTGCTTGAGCCCTAGCATTTGAGATTGCTATGAGCTATGAGGCCACTGCAGTCTACCCAGGGCCACAGAGTGAGACTTTGTCTCAGTAAAATAATAATAATAATTCCTGCTCCAGCAGGATCTTCCATGTCTTCACTGTCCCCTCTTGTACTCACTCTAGCGTGACATCAGCTACTTTTAGTATTGAGGTTGGGCGGGGGATGAATGAGTTTTTTTTTACTGCCAATGTTATCATTGTAGAGAAACACCAGGCTGTGCCTGTCACTGTGTACAACACTTATTCCCCACACATGCAGCACGGCCATGGTACTCAATGACTGTGCCCTTTTCAGCTCAAATACCTGAAGGAAAACTCCCAGGGGAAAGGAGGCATGACCCTGCCAGCCCTTAAAATTCTGAATGGCTCCAATTCTTTACAGTTTAAATGGGTAAGAAGGTCTCTGCTTTCACCACAGAAGCCAGGGTTTGCACTTCATCTCTCTCAGCACCTTAAGACAATATTAGAGCTCATTAAAATCAACCCAGGACTCAAGAAGGGCAGTCTTTATTTAGGGGAAAACTTTTCCCCTGTGCTGTTCTGGAAAACAGCACAATGCTGAGAGCAGGCATTTTTCCTGACTAGGTTTCCTCTAACGATTTCTCCAAAGCACACTCAAGATGCCTGCTTGCCTCCCAGACAGCAGGCCTAGGTAAGCGAGCAGGGCTGGCTACAGCTGGCTCAAAATTGACTTAAATAATATTTATTGACTGCCTACCATGCGAAAAAGGCCTGTTACTTGATTGCTTGTCTCTGTGGAGGTCTCTGAAGGAATGATTCTGTATGTCTCCGGGTTTCTCACAAGCTGGAAATGGCCAGAGAAGGGAATAGATGGGAAGAGAAGGCTATCTGGTTTCAGCATCTGTGGAGTGGGAAGCTCGGGCAAAAATAGCCACCAGCTGCACCTCCATCCCGGGGTCTCTCAGCTCTGAAGTGCTCAGTTCCCATTCCTAGGGTTCGGTAAGGGGCCTGCAGAAACCACACAGCCCTTGCCTGTTCATTTCACATCCCGGCGTATCCTACTGCCTCCTACTTCAAATTTCCTGCTCACATCAGGCCAGCTGTGTTCCTGGCCTGTGGCTGCTGAGGCTGTGATCAGGCCCCGGTGAGGGTGGACAACCTGGTGGGGAGAAACACACAAGCTGGTGATTCAGACACACCTGACAGTGAGGATGCAAAGGCCAGGCAGGGTGTCGGCCAGGACAGTGGACAAGAGTCTGGGCTCAGGAGTCACACAGACCTCAAAGACTGTCATTGACTAGCTCTGTGATTCTCAGAAGGTTAAACACCTTTTAGCCAAATATCTTTATCTGTTTAATGACAAAAACAACAAAAGGAATAATAATAACATTTGTTGAATTATCATATAAGCACAGTTATAAGAACTGCATGTACAATGCCTTAGTTTATCTTCATAAACATTCTATGATTTTGCACACATTGAATATGAAAAGAAAAAAAAGGCCGGGCTCACAGAGGCTCACGTCTGTAATCCTAGCACCCTGGGAGGCCAAGGCTAGAGGATAGCTTGAGCTCAGGTGTTTGAGGCCAGCCTGAGCAAGAGCCAAACCCTGTCTCTACTAAAAATAGAAAAACCGGCTGGGCATTGTGGTGGGGGTCTGTAGTCTCAGCTACTGGGGAGGCTGTGGCAGGAGGATGCCTTGAGCCCAAGTATTTAAGGTTGCTGTGAGCTCTGATGCGACACCACTCTACCCAGGGCCACAGAGTGAAATTCTGTCTCAAAAAAAAAAAGAAAGAAAGAAAAGAAAAGAAAAAGAAGCAGCACAGAGAATTTATTTGCCCAACATGAAACATCTAGTAACTGCTAGAGCTGGAATTTGAACCCAGGGAGTCTGACTCTATAATAGCATTTCAAACAGAACAGCAATGCAAACCGTACCTATAATTTTGCATCTTCTAATATCCACATGAAAAGAAAATGAAGAGACAGATGGGATTAATTTTCATAATATATTTTATTTTACCTCATATATTCAGAACATTATTATTTCAACATGTGATCAGCATAAATAATAATTAATGAGACATTTTGCTTTCCTCTGAATCTTAGAAATCTTAGTATATTTGAAAATACTTCAAGCACTTCTCCATTCCACCACCGCGTACATACCAGTCAAATCCTTTCTATCCTTTAGGATGTGGTCAGATTGCTCCTCCTCTTCCATGAAGCTTTCCTTGATGAGCCTAGCACATGAGTAAACTACTTCTTCCTTAGCTCACTTTGCACTTACTCTCTCTGACAGCACTTACCTGGCAATATACTCTACCTTGATCTCCCCCCCACTGAATTGTGGTCCTATCTCCCCAACTAAATTCTAAGCTCTTTGAAAGCAGGTCCCCGTGTACATACTGGCTCCTTTCTGTGCCTACAGTTCTAATTGTGGCAACTTCTAGGACCCCCAGAATTGATAACATTCATCATGGACTCATTAAACATTTGCCTTGCAATACAAAGTCAAGCCCTTTACCTCCAGGGCTAAAAGGACACTATGTCCCCTCCTTGTGCATGCCCGTTCCTGAATTGAATTCCACAAAGGTCCCAGTTTATTATATTTTAGTTGAGACGTAGAACAAGGTAGCATATTTTATTGTAGGTGCACTGAAAAGGCAGGACAGGAGGGATGGATCCCCAAGACAAGAGATTCTAGGGATTTTTATCCCTAGAGCAAACCATAGTGGTTCCAGTAGAGACAGAAATTTCCCAGGCCTCCTCCTATCCACTAGGATTTGGAGCTCACTCACGCTTCCTTACTCATGTCCCCGCTTGTTTCAGTGTTGGGAGAAGGAAGAGTAGCAACTTCTATCCTTGGCTGCCCCACAAGCCAACCCTCAGGGGAGGCAGTTTGACCAGGGGTGGCATAAAGAAACATTCAGTAAGCTGCAAAGTTCTGTTTGTGTGGCGGGGGGCGGGGGGGGGATTCCTAGACGAAAAACTCAGGAAGGCCGAATCTGTTAATCAGTGGCAGAACTGGCCTCCATGTGACTTGGGGAGACTGTATCCTTCCTGGGGCCCCAGGTACTTCATCTGCACCTTGAAGGGATTTTTCTCTAAAAGTTCATTTCAATTCCACAACACACTAAGTATTAATGAACTGAGACTGACAAAATAATTTTAGAATGCAGAAATTCTGGGGAGAGGCAGTGTAAACTACAAAACTTTTCGTGATGCCAAGCAGTTGAGTAGATTCTGGGTAAAAGCTGGTGACTATGGGTCATAAAGCTTGGAATTCAAATCTTGTTAAAGAATTCAGATTTTTCACTGTTTGCAAGAGCCCTTAGATTTATGTACTTTGGAACCCACTGGGCTTTGGAAAAGAGGAGAGCAATTTCTTTTAAAAAGAAGTAAATATCACCAGGACTGATCGTGTGAAGAATTCCACCTTGAGTTTGAATTGACAGACATTAGAAATCTTCTTTCTTTTCAACAAAGAAAAAAAAAATTCCTGCTTTGTAGAAAAAAGAGAAGAAGAATGTTATAGAAAAAAACATCCTTCTGTTTAATGAAAGCCCATGTGTGCTCCATTGAGTGTTCCCATACTACACACAGATCAGTTTATTTTCAGTTAACAAGAGGGAAAAAATCAGTTAATTATAGTGTGACTTTATAGACACAGGATGGTTACTTGGAGTGAGGTGTGAAGAAGGGCAGAAAACTCCTGCCATGAGAACCAAATGCATGTTTAGTGGGTGTGAGACCTTCGGCCTCTTCCCACTTGGTTTTGTGTCCAGTAAGTGGTCTGCCTGAAATGGTTGCGCCCAGCTAAGGAATCAAGTCAATCACTTAAAGAGACCAATGTAAGTCTTGGTTGTCTCACAGATCACGGGGCCCTCAAGGGTTGACTTTGCTCTCCATCTTGTGGGTTGCCCAGGAAGCCTGGCTACGTCATGAACCCACATCCTTAACTTAAAGAGAAAAAGAAGGGTGCAGCATCCAGGTCATTTAGGGCTTTCCAGCGTTGTGATGACAATGAAATGAAATCATGGGCGACTATTTAATCCACTGTCTTCCAATGCGGTGGCTCACTCTTCTCACTATATAAAGCCTGACTACTAAGCCACAAGACTGTTGTGACATAGGTACCAAAAACAACACATCAAAATGAGCTTCCACCCCTTCCAAGTAGTCCCCCGGCCAGGTCTCACGCTTCTTTCATGAGGCTGCTGCCACTACTGCTGATGGTATTTATGGATCTGCTCTTTGGGGACTGCCAATAGATGAGCCACACAAAAAAGTCAGTTAAAATAGTCATTCCAGGACTTGAGAGATCCAGTCCTGTCACAGGTATATTTCTCTTTGATTCAATTTCCTATATTTTTATTTAGTCTGTGCTCAAATATTAATGTTGTTTGATCTGAAAGTCATCCTCCTTGCTTTGAGTCTTTTCTATGTGATGGGAGGATCCATGCACTTAATGTAGACATCATTAGCCAAGGAAGGGGACTAAGCTTCAGCATTAATGACTCAATGTCATATACATTGTCTGCAGAGTTTCCATAGGACGACTGAACCGCAGTTCTTATTTTTCTACCCACTCATCATTACTCCAAGAACAAGATGTGCAAAGACTGAACCTCTAACAAAATACAAAACTAAGCTATAGGTATAATAAAATGTTCACTCCTATTGATTTGGGCTAAGAATTTTCCTTTCTTAAATTAACTTTTTATTGATCATGCCTATGACCTTCACTGCTACAGGTTTGCTGGCCTTCTTTCATTTTAAAAAAATGGCTTTGGTATTTATTTCCCCTTTGAGTAGTGCAGGGAAAACCTTATCCTGGCCTTTCGTGAACCAGTAACCTCAAAGGAAAGCAGGCTTATAGCACGATCCTCAGAACTTTGCCCAGGCAACATTCCTTGAACTTGCCCTTGACAGAAATGTGGGGATCTAGGACTTCTCTAAGGAGTACAGGGAGGAGCTAGGGCTTGCACTTGGGGGTTCCCTTGGCTTGTCTGCACACTGGCCTCCTGGGATCTCAGACATTTCTGTGCTCTGAAGCCACATACCTAGAACAGCACTTTTCAAACTTGACACACATCAGAATATCAGGGAGGGCTTCTTAAAATGCAGATTGCTGAGCTCTAAGCCCTGTGTCTCTGATTCAGTAAGTGGACTCAAGAATGTACATTTCTAACAAGTTCCCAAATGATACAGATGCTGCTGGTCTGGGGCCACAATTTGGGAACCACTTTTGTGTGTTCATGGATGTGGAGGTCCTGGGTTTATGCCCTAGCACTGGAATAGGATGAATACAGTTTCTGGAGTCAGAGCAATCAGGATCTGACCTGAACACCCATGTTTAACTTGAGTGTGACGTTGGGTCAAATAGTCTCCCTCTGAGTCTCAATTTCTTCATCCTCAATATGGAAATGATAATATATGTTTCACCAGGTTGTTAGTAATTAACTTAAATGCTGAGCACAAAGCACCCCAGCTCCTGGCTATGGCACTTGGTGTAAGGAAGTGCTCACTCTCAGCACCCTTTATGAGGGTTAGCAAGTTCTTGCAGGCCTGGTTGAGTGTGCCATCCTATGTAATTAACAGACACAAAGATGGAGTCTATTAAACCTGTAGGCTTTAAGTCTTACAGTTAGATTTCTCAAGGGCTCTTGGTGACTTGTGACTTGTGAGCAAGGCCTTGCCTCTCTTTGGGGGCCTCTATTTTCCTACCATTAAAGGGAAGGGTTTGCTCTAGACCAGTGATTTCCAATTGGGATGCCGCAGCACACTGGTGTGCCACAAGAGGATCTTAGGTGTGCCTCGAAAAATTTTAAAGATCATTAATTAAATTATTTTTGAGAGAAGTTAAAAGCATAGTAAGTATATTCTTTTTTCACTCTTTCTTTTGATCAACATAATTTAAGCGTGCCACAGACGTTTGACTATAGGTTAAAGTGTGCCGTGAGATTTTTAAAAAAGGTTGACAGTGATCTAGACCGTTCACTATCTCAAAGGTTTCTTTTTGCGCTGACAAGTCTAGAATTCCGTGACTTAGCAGTTGGCCCCCTTTTCCATAATAGTCTACTAAAATAAGAATTTTTTTTAAATGGTGCTTGTTTTTAACCATTTACTTATTTTTAATATCCTTAAACTTTTCAGCCTTCTTTTAAATTGGGCCACTGCACAAAATGTCAAGAGACAATGGCTAAATATAACTAAATATCCTTTCACACTTAGATCTCCTTAACTGCTCTATCACAGGTATAAAATGGTATATCTGTTATTTCATAGTGACATCTAGTGGCTTTTCCTTATCAAAGAATAAGATAATCATTTTCCTATTAGCTTTTCCTAAGCTCTGCTGCTTCCACTGCGGAAATTCATTAAACAGTCTTTTACTGATCACTTATTTCATGTCAAATATTGTGCCAGGCCCTGAGGAGCTAATGTTGGTAAATGATACATAGTCATTTCCCTCCCAGAGTTCATAGTCCAGGGAGGGAGGCAGAAAACTCACTTGGCCATACAGCACAGGGTGATAAATGTTACACAGAGAGAATTCCAGGGCAGCTGGAGCTGAGAAGGGGGTGTTAAAGTCTGCCAAGGGAGGTCAAAGATGGTTTCCTTGAAGAGGCAATCTTTGAGTTGAGTTTCAGAGGACGTTGCCAAGTAACCTACAAAGAAGAGATAGAAGCCATTCAAAAGACTAGGTCCCCCATATACAAAGGCAAGGGGCCTCTAGGATTATGACCTGGGACCAATTTGGAAAATTAGAGTATAGAGTAGGATTTCTCAGCCTTGGCACTATTGGCATTGGGGGCTGGATAATTCTTTGTAGGGGCAGGCTGTGTGTGGTAGGTAGAAAGTTTAGCAGTACCCCTGGACTTGACTCGCTAGATGTCAGTAACAACTCTTCCCTCCCCAGCAGTGAAAACCAAAATATCTGCAGATATTGCCAAATGACCCAGAGTTGGGAGCCAGGTAGGGGATGGATCACTCACAGTTGAAAAAGATGTGTGTAGAGACAGCTCACTCCAAATAAGTCTGGACAGAAAGAAAGGTCCCACATGGCTGTCTAGCATGTGGAGGAGCTTGAACTTCATGTCATAATTCATAGGGAGCCATGGAGGGGACCTAACTAAGGAATAGCAGGGCAGGTATGTGCCACTGTGGGGTGGGAAGGAGTGTAGGACTGGGCCAGGATTCTGCTGCAGTGATCCAAAAGAGAAGTGACCAGGGCCTTCCCCCAAGCAGTTATGGAAAGAAGAGATTCCAGAGCCAAGAAGAACTAGAATCACCAGGAGTTAGCAGCGGCTCTCAACCTGTGGGTGGCGACTTCTTTTTACATTAAGGCATTAGGAAGGTTGAGAACCACTGAGTTAAGGGAACGTTTAGCTGTTCGTAGTGAGAGAGAGAGGGGAGTCGAGGATGGCCCTTAGGTTTCTTGCTTGAACAACTCTTTCATTGGTTGTTATCCTTTCCATAACTGCTTATCAGTGGCAGGACCAAGTTGGCCCAGACTTGTAGATGGGAAGCAGGTTCGGTGTGAACTGGATACAAACTTGTCTGAGTCTGGTGAGACAGAACACACTCGTAAGCAACAAGTCATGGGAAGCAGACTTACTACTTACAGAGAGGCAGCCGGGGCGGAAGGAGCCTTCACTCCATTGTGAGCCAGTTTCCTAAGAATCAAGAAATCTGGTGTCTTGCTATGCATGCCTCACTTGAAAGGCAGTGAAAGACAGCCTGTCCTGGGTTATAGATGTCAGGGGCCACGTGACTCACTGGGCCAAGCTTTGGAAGACATCTTCCTTTGGGGGGAGACAGGAACAAAGCCTGGGCTGTCCAGGGCAGGTCCTCCCTAACTCAACATGTTACATTTCCTAGGAGGGACAAGAATAAGGTGCTGGCTGTTTCAGGCAGTTCCTCCCAATCTACTAGCAAGAAAGAGGAGCGAACTGGGTTGGGTCGAAGCTGCGTAGATAACTGTCTTGCAATACAAGATGGCAAACCTTTAACATTGCTTATGCCTATAAGGGCACCATGGGCATACAGAAACAGCAGACAGTCATTAAATTAACCCAAGTAACTTCTGGGGAGTTACGACTCCAATTTGACAATGCAACACTTGGTCATTTTAATTAAGTGACACATTTGGTCACAAGATAATCCTGTCCATTTACCACTAACTGAAATAGGCCCAGTAGATTTTCCTGGGGCTGAGCTTGCCTTGCTCTTTTCAAATTAAGTCGGTCCATTCAGCAGCACCCTTCAGTTTCACATCACCCTGAAGCAAGATTCCTAGCAATGTCACAGACTTGCTCTCCCCTCCTTCTTCTGTTTTGATCAATGCCTGACAACAGACGTTGCCAACAGGAACAAGAAGGTATGGTGAAGATATTGGGGGATATAATCAGAACCCAGATGTGTTTTGGACAAGCTGAGATTTATTCTAATGAGAAGAAATTAAACCGGACCCCAGATAAACTGCATCAGTCCAGGACAACATAGTTTGGGTTTTGAAATGGCATATGTGTGAAAGAATGAAACAAATTAGCTTACTGTGTGTCTGGAGTGTGTCATGGCTGCCATGCGATCTGAGGCCACTTGAAGAGAAATGGTGTCAGGAAGAAGGAAAGTGATAATAGATTGTGCCTTCTTGTCACCTATCACATCATCCTTGGCGGGCCATGTTCCAATAAAGTAGAGTACATTCAGGGGAAAACAGCAGGATAATGAGGGGCCTTGAAGCGGCAGAGAGGATAGTCGAAAACCATTTTTCGCATAAAGAAGAAAAGCCTGGGGGTATATGAATGCCGTCTTCAAATATCTGAAGCTGCATAAATGGAATTAAAAACAGACCCCAAAGTAGACCATCCTGGGCTGCTGGCCACTCCATAGCTTTATCTTCAGCCACGTTGCTCTCCGAGTGCTAGATCTGTTCATTCAACTCTCTCCTCAGATGTCCCACAGGCACCTCAAACCTAGAGACCTGGGAGGGATTCAAACTCCCCTCCCTTTCCCCTGTATTCCTTTTGTCTCTTCTCCCTGCTAAGTATTTCTCTTTTCAGCCCCTCCTTCTCGTTTGCTTTGTCTTCTGCAGTCGCTTCTTAACTAATTTCCTTAATTTCATATCTGTACACTATACTACGTAATGACCTTTCTAAAATACAGATCTCATCATGTCATGTGCCTGCTTAAAACTCTTCCCCTTCAAGGCCTCCCTGTTGCCTTCAGAATTAAGTCTCAATTCTGTAATATGAAATCGGAGGTCTTTTACAACCAGGGTCCTGGTTACTGTTTCAGCCTCAGTTCCCGTCACTACTCCTTAACTCCCTATAAGATAGTTTTTTTGACATGGAGTCTCATTGTGCTGCCCCAGGCTAGAGTGCTATGGCATCAGCCTAGCTCACAGCAACCTTAAACTCCTGGAGTCAAGCCATAGTCTTGCTTCAGTCTCCCAAGTAGCTTGGGACGCAGGCACCCACCACAATGCCTGGCTATTTTTAGAGATAAGGTCTCACCCTTGCTCAGCCTGGTCTCAAACTCCTGAGCTCAAGGAATCCACCCTCCTCAGCCTCCCAGAGTGCTGGGATTATAGGCGTGAGCCACAATGCCCAGTTACTTTTAGAGATGGAGTCTTGTTCTTGTTCAGGCTGATCTCAAACTCCTGAGCTCAAGGGATCCACCTGCTCGGCCTTCCAGAGGGCTAGGATTACAGGTGTGAGCCACCATGTGCGGCCCTGCTAAGATTTTTTTAATATATTTTTCTCTCATGCAACAGGCTAGTTTATACCTCTGTGCCACTGCTCATGCTGATCCTTCTGTCTCAACCTCTTTTCCCCTCTCCTTGCCTTGTCTAATTCTTACTTGTATTTCAAAATAGAACTATAGAAACTATAGCCACCTTTAGGCTAAGCTATAAGTCACTGCAAAGTGCACTCATCACACCCTGCACTCACTCCAGTTGTTAATACCACATTATATGGAAATAATTTCTTCAGTATTTCTAACATAATACAGGATTCTCTTGTGACCAAATGCATCACTTAATTAAAATGACCCAGGGCTGCATTTTAAAACTCCCCAGAAGTTACTTGGGTTAATTTCATGACTGTCCGATGCTTCTGTATGCCCATGGTGCCCTTATAAGCACAGCACAGTTAAAGGTTTGCCACCTTCTACTGCAAGACAGTTATCCAAGTGACTTTGACCCAACCCAGTTTGCCCCTCTTTCTTCTCCATATCTTATCCTTGGCTGGGTCCCCAGTGTCTGTTTCAGTGCCAGACACATATTTGGTGCTGCGAGCAGCAAGTCTTGAACTGGCCTGAGCCGACACGGGGAGTTTACCACTGTCTGTGTCCAGCGACCTCCCCAACCACATCCCCATCAGGCTGGGCTTCCCCATCCCAGGTGCTCTGCTTGGGAACATGGTTGTTCTGCTTTTGCCCTGAAAACTCCTCCCTCCAAATAATGAAAATCCTGGATTCTTGTTATTTTGATTTTGATGAATTTTATTTATGTTAGAGAAAAGGAAGAGAATGGAGAGGAGAGATGAGAAAGAGAGAGAGCAGGGAGTAAAAGAAAGAAGATGGGGAGTGGGGAGAGAAAAGGAGCAAGAGGAAGGCGTGGCATCCTTCCCACCTCCAACACACCACCCAGTGCGGGGGGCCTCTGGACACTGGGCATCTACCCTTCAGCAGATCTTTCTTCTTACCTGTTGGGTCGTATTTTCCAGCAGTAGCGAGTGCTTTCAGTTGAGGCAATACGGGCCCCTAAACTACTTCCCCAGGAACACAGGGGCTTTCCACACTCCTTGAATCTCCAGAAACATTGTCACCTGATTCTAGGTATCTGCTATTACCACGGAAGTTACAGACGTGTGTGTGTGCAGGCCCCTCTCATTTCTCTGCTGCAGTGATAGCCCCTACACTGTAGAGCAGGGATTTTTCAATGGTGTGCCCCGAGAGGATCTTAGGTGTGCTGTGAACATTTGTCAAGATCATTAATTAACTTAGTTTTGAAAGAAGTTCGAAGCACAGCGAGTATACAGTCTTTACTTCAGTCTTTTATGGATCATCATAATTTAAGTGGGCTATGGAGGTTTCACTGGAGGTTCAGGCGTACCATGAGATAAGAAAGGTTGGAAAACACTGATGGAGAGACTGAGGCTGGCCACACGGGGCTGTACTTATCTCATAGGAGCACTAAGTGGCCTCTGATTCACACGCATAACAGGAGAGACTCTCGGAATGTCCGTCTCTGACTCTCTGTTACCTTCTCTCTTCCTGTGAGGACGGTGCTTACTTAACATTGATGCTGCCACTAACCTTGGTGGCTGGGATCTGTTTGGTCTGAAGGGCAAGGGCAAGTGTTTATGAAGGAGAGCCTCAGGCTTGCACGGTGGTGCACTTTTAAGATTTACCAGAAGATGTCACTGTAGGCTTAAGCCAATAAAACAAATTAGGGCAGGAGGGCTGTCAGCTAAGCATGAAGGTGACTCCATTATGGGGGGTTGGAATGCTCAGCAGCCCCCATTACAATGCATGACTGGAAAAGCTGGTTGAAAGGTTAATCCAAATGTGTCACTGGACCTAATAAATTTCTTTCTTTCCAAATAATCAGACTAATTGCCACTAAACTATTGCCTGAAGGCCTAAGGCTCAATAAATATGTACTGAATGTATGAATGAATGAGTAAATATTAAAGCTAGTAGTGCAAGCAGTGAGCCCACGGGCAGAATAATCATCTTTGTTGGTAAAGGCTCCTGGGGAACACAAGCTGCTACTCTTGCAGTGGCTCCGTGCAGAGATGAAGTTTAGTGCCACTCCCAAGGTCAGGTCTTAGGAAAAGTAGTGAGATAAGTGAAGATGATTCCAGAAAAACTTGTGAGGTTTGCAAGGCCCATTTGGAGGGTTGCTCAGAGTTTTTATATGATAAAGTATGTCTCCAGTTCTCTCCTTCCTCTCCTCCACAATAGTTCATGAAATAAGAAGCTAAAGGAGTTACTGAGATTCTGCTTTGTGCCAGGTAGAAAGGTCAAAGTACAAAGTTTGGATGGATGGATGGATGGAATGGATGGATGGGAGGATTATGCATGTTAGTGGAATAGGACACAGCCCCTGTCCTGGAAAACAAAGTTTAAGTGGAATTATAACAAGTCACCGTGGAAGTGCTCTGGCCACATAGGGGAGGAAGTCAGGGTGGACAGCAAGGGGTGAGGTTAATTTTCTAAAAAGTGAGATGGTACTTGAGTTGGAACATGAAGGATCAGTAGAATTTTCTAGTCAAAGAAGGAAGATCACTCCAGGCAGAGGGAACACTACCATAGAGGCACAGAGCCTAGATCTCAAGATGCTTGAGTTGCTGGATGCCCAAGAATTGGGAGAAATGGTTCCTCCCAGAACACCAGCCAGCAGTCAGGCGGGCAGGGGGTTTAGTAGGCTCCCTTTGGCTTTCCGTGCACCACTGACTGCCTCAGATGGGAATGAATACTTCAGAAAAATGGCAGGCTTTTCTCCGGCTTTCCTTTAAGAATGTGGATGCTAATATTCAGCGTTTATTGTTGTTTTCCATCCACACCATGCCCTCTGTGACCTCGTCCTTCCTCCCTTGTACCTGAGTGGAAACTCATTTCTCAGGAAAAGCACAGTTCCAGGGCAGTTTCTTGGAGTATGCCTGATCGCATCGTAAGCCTTGATGTTTCTGGAGTGTGGTGCATGTGAGTGCGTCCACTGTGTCTGGATGAGAGTGTGTCCCTGTGGACTTTAAATGTTAGTTTGCTATTTGAGCAAAGAACTTCATCTGTTTAATGCTCTAAAAAGAAGACAGCCAGGCAGCAAAGCCTCCGCACTTGCTGATACCCACATGTCCTTTCAATAGGTAAAGAAATGGGACATTTTGGAGCCAACAGAGTTAACTTTCCTATCCTGGGAATATTATCATGTGAGCAAAGGCTAGACCATCGTAGCAGCTTGCATATATGCCACTGGCAGCTACCATGTCTATTTCGGTCAGTAACCAACCACAGTGTTTATTTCTGGAGGCCTCCGGGCTGCTCTCCCTATCTCTGCATTCCACTTTCATAACGTATGAGCCATATTATGACAATGGCTGGAATCAAGAGTATCGTATCAGTCTTTCAAAGAGGTTTTTTTTTTTCTTAAATAAGATACATAAATTAAACTAGATATCGGAAAAGTGCTTCTGCATACTTAATAAGAAAGATCAGGGGCAGCGCCTGGGGCTTAAGGAGTAGGGCGCCAGCCCCACATACCAGGGGTAGTGGGTTCAAGCCTGGCCTCGGCCAAAACTGCAAAAGAAAAGAAAAGAAAAGAACGATCAGCATTTGAGCTCACTCACCAACTTCATTTCACTTTAGTAAGTCATTTGCTTCTACTCAGTCTCCATGCCATGGTCAGTAAACGGTGGTTTAGGGATGAAGTGTATGAAACGTCATCGATGTCTTGAGTCTAACCTTTCCATACTTGCTTTAGGTGAAGTAGCAGCAAACTGGGTGAGAAAATGAGCTCTGTGTCCAGGCTAGTGGGACTCAGAGAGGGGACTGCAGCATAGTTCACAGGACAAGTGCGATCGCATTCCCATCATTCCCACTCGGCCCTCCTTACTGGCCGGGCAACATCACATTTGCCGCGTACCTCCCTGACTCACTTAAGTCACCCACAGTTTTTGACTGTTGCTTTTGGTGCTTTGTTCCTAGGAACTTCCACTACATCACCATTCTCCGAGACCCAGTGTCGCGGTACTTGAGCGAGTGGAGGCATGTCCAGAGAGGGGCGACATGGAAAGCGTCTCTGCATGTCTGCGATGGAAGGCCCCCGACTTCTGAAGAGCTGCCCAGCTGCTACACTGGTGATGACTGGTCTGGCTGCCCCCTCAAAGAGTTCATGGACTGTCCCTATAATCTGGCCAACAACCGCCAGGTACGCATGCTCTCTGACCTGACCCTGGTAGGCTGCTACAACCTCTCTGTCATGCCGGAAAAGCAAAGAAACAAGGTCCTTCTGGAAAGCGCCAAATCGAACCTGAAGCACATGGCATTCTTCGGCCTCACTGAGTTTCAGCGGAAGACCCAATATCTGTTTGAGAAAACCTTCAATATGAACTTTATCTCACCTTTTACCCAGTATAATACCACTAGGGCTTCTAGTGTAGAGATCAGTGAGGAGACCCAGAAGCGTATTGAGGGGCTGAATTTTCTGGATATGGAGTTGTACAGCTATGCAAAAGACCTCTTTTTGCAAAGGTATCAGTTTATGAGGCAGAAGGAGCACCAGGACGCCAGGCGGAAGCGTCAGGAACAAAGGAAATTTCTGAAGGGAAGGTTCCTTCAGACCCATTTCCAGAGCCAGAGTCAGGGCCAGAGCCAGAATCCGAGTCAGAATCTGAGTCAGAACCCAAATCCGAATGCCAATCAGAATCTGACTCAGAATCCGATTCAGAATGTGACTCAGAGTTTGAGGCAGGGGGAGAACCGGGAAAGCCAGAAGCAGAACCCAGGCCAAGAGCAGAATGATAGCAACACCAGCAATGGCACCAACGACTACATAGGCAGTGTAGAGAAATGGCGTTAAATGGCTCAGAAAGGCTGGTGCACACTTCTCCCAAAGCGCCACTGAAGAGATGGCATATCTTAAAAGATGAAAGTGTCCAAACACATCCTGCTTTCTTAATTCTGGAAGTTGAAAAAAGTTTAGATGTTGCCTTTACAGTTGCCTTTCAATTCAACGTTATACTGTGCGTGGGTGAAACAAATCCGAATATATAATTAAATTGTCTTTTTTTTTTTTTCTGGTTAGACTATTTATGAAATCCCAAAGCCAAACCAGACTCACCAGAAATTGCTGTTTAGATATTTTAAGAAGTTCTTAAATTAGTTATGGAGACAAAATGAAAGCATAAAATGTGACCATTTAACTTATGGCTAAGAAATGGACTTTAAATTATTCGTGAGACACTAAGACCTTCCTTCTTAGAAGCAAATGTTTTTTCCCCAGGGGTGAGCATAAGTATAAACATAAAATGGCTAAAACAAAACACAAAGCCTTTCATTTTCTTCTGACTTTAACAAGGATCCTACTTAAATAGAGTAACAACTGCTTATAAATTTTACCAAACTGTAAAAATGAAAAATTCCTCTCCCGAACATGGGTAGTTTTGTGTAAAAGTATTGGCTTTTCAAGAACAGGACTCATATCTTATTATGTAAAAGATGTTTAAAGTTTTAAACTTTTTCTACCTTTTACCACTTAAAGGTTTTAAACAGGGTGTATCTCAGATGAAACGAAACACTTTTTTTCCCAAACGGAACACTGATGTAAAGATCTAATTTCCAGACACTTTCAGGGCACTGTAATTTCAACAATTCTGGAATCGTTTTGGCGCTGCTTCTCATTCATTTCAAGGCTTCTCGGAATTGTGCTCATTCCGAACTAACCCATGTATAGAATCTTTCTTCATCATCTAAATGGCGTGTTGCTGAATTTATTGTGGTATCTAATCCTGGATTAAAGTCAGGACTTTCCTTCTATAGAGTTGTCTTATCAATGTTTGTGTAGTGAGGTCCTTATCAAGAAACTCTTGCACAGTATAATGTGTCTACAAATATTGCTGAAGTTACTCTTGATCAGATAGAATTGAACTTGAAATGTGAACTGTTACTTACTTTTTGTACATCTTTATTGTAACGTTTCCAGTTGGGCTGCCTATCTCTAGCCCCTTAATTCTTTTTCATGTTGACAGATTTGTAGACAATTACAAGAGCCAAAAATGGTAGAGTAAGCATTAGGATAGCCAGAGTTATTCAGTAACACCGAAAGCTGCACCTTGATATTTTGGAGAAACCCTTCTGCCGGGTTTTTCCTTAACAAAGAACAAAAGTAAAGAGTGTTCTGCAGTGAGGCTAAACATCAGGAATGTATGAATTAATGAGAGTGATTTGGTAGTGTAAGTCTATGCAAAATGACTTTTATGGTATCAGTTATGAATTGAGCAAGGTGAAAAGAACTATGTAACGTACTGTGCTGTCAAAGCACCATGTTTCTAGGCAGTTTTCGTTTTATGGATTTTGCTACACTTCTGTCAGGACTTACACTAACCTCTTGGCTATAAATCAAACAAGGTGACTGGAAGTAACATTTATATTTTCAGGAGGGACATGCTTAGAAGTGTGATCATAAAGTCACATCTTGTACAAGCTGTTCATGTGTATAATCCAGTTTTATCTGTAATAATATGGTCACGCGCTGAACAAGAAGCTGAGTATTTGGATTCAAAATGGACTTTCTTGACTCTGAGCTTGTATCACTATTTTTAGCTTTTGTTTTGTCTAACAGTATTGCAGGCCTGGGAATTCTGAGACCTAAAATCTGAAAGAAATTTTTTTAAAAACACACCTGGAAGTCAAAGTGTTTCAGAGTAAAACTATTTTGTGTACGTTGTGTTTTTAAAATAGTCTGTAGATCACTATGGTATTTCAATTTTGTTTAGTTTTAATCGAAGATGTTTGCTCTTAAAACTGCTAGGTACTCTTGGAAAGCAGGATGAAGCCTGAGCCAGTGGAAAAGCTTGTTACAGAAAATTCTTTCTCGTGTTATTGCTGTGGTATGCATGGTTTGCAAAGATTAAGTGCATTTTCTCTGTCTATACTGATGATTGTATATAGGGGATGTTATAAATATACATTTTGACATCATCATGTAAATCTCATGATTTCAACTGTAAACATCTGTCCAATGGTGTAGCTTTATAAACCATTCACTGATTTTGTGTAATTTAACGATAGATATGAAATAAAGTTTAAATTACAGGCTCTGAGTAATTTCATGATTTCAAGGGTGTTAGCTTATAGACATTGTGACCTCACCAATCAGAACAGAATTCTCTTCTTACAAGGTGTTTCATTTTTTTTCCACTTGCCAACAAGGTATGAAAATGAGATGACCCATTCTAATCACCCTTACTAAAATGCCCTTAATTTGAGGGTGGTTCCTTCTCAGTGTTTATGTTTAAATTAAACAAAGTTGTCTATGAAACACAAGTTTGCTGTGCAAATGAAATATGCATATTTTAACTTGGAAGTTATTAAAATATATACTTGCACATTGAAGAGCATGTAGAAAGGAAAAGCAGTGCTCTCTCTTCTCCCCTCTATCTACAGGGTAGAGGTGAAAGGTAAGCATTAATGTACTGGCTTTTAAAGTCCAGAACACAATATGTTTACATTCTTTCCAAAGCAACTCTCATGGTTGGGACCATGGGTGGAGGTGATTTCACCTTGCCCCTTTCCAAAGATACTTTAGATATCAGTTCCAAAGGATTAGAGGGAAGAAAGCTACAAATTTGGAGGGGGGATGTTAGGTATTCTTAGTCGGTAGACTTTATGCTTGTAAGGTTTTGCCCATTAACTGTTTATTGAGCAATAATTGGGTGGCCAATTATTGGCCTTGATTGGGTGGCCTTGATGGTACCTCCTTGGAAAAAACTGTGAACAGCAATAAGGAAGACAAGAACCTGAAATATTTGGGAAATAAAGGTTGGTTCGCTTTTCCTTCTAGGAGGGTGGGTACACTCCCTGAAGTGGAGAAAAGGTAGGAGGCCTGCTAAGGAAATGGGCTATTGAGCTAGCCCACAGAGGAGCTAGAAGAAAGAAATAAGTAATTGTCTCAGCTTCTAAGGTCTTAGGATTTTCTTTTTATTTTCTTTTTCCATTTGGAGATATAACCAAGTATAAGCAGGGCTACCTTTGGGGGGTGGGGTGGGGTCTAAAAACACTGTTATATTTAGAGGGATGGTTTCCTTCCATGTAAGGGGTAGGGGGCTGAAAAGAGACATAAAAATCACATGCTGGGCCTGAGACACAGAAGAGAATCATGGAATAGCCCAGGCTGGTGATGTGCAATGTCCAGCGTTCTTGAATTGTCCTACAAAGCACTGTTCCTGACACTTGAAAGTTGGGAAGAGGGTGACTAGTGTATTCCCCATGGCAAGTAGCCATCAGCAATGGGCCAGGAGTTGCTTCTCTCTTGTCTTCACTATTAAACTAAACAAACAAAACTTGAGTGTTTTGTAGAAAATGCCAGCACTAAACACAGTGTATGCTGATTCCCCACACAACCCGCTGCAACTGTGAAATGCAGCAATTCTAATCTCTCCCATGCCAAGAATGAAGTAACCTGACAGTCAATTAGATCAACACCTCAAAAATTCCAGCATTCACCCAGAACTTCACGAATGGGCAAAGCCCCCAGAACTTCAGAAGAAAATTATCCTAAAAGCAAAGTAAATTATCTGTTTCTCAGTACAAATGGCACTGTCCTGAGCAGCTAGAGCAGGTGTCCAAAAACTACTGCCCTGGGGCCAAACGCAGCCCTCAGCCTTCTTTTGTAAATACAGTGTCACTGGGGCATATCATTCCCATTTCTTTGCCTCTTTCTCTGATTGCTCTCATGCAACGGGAGTAGTTGCAGCAGAGATAACCTGGCCTAAAAAATACAAAATATCATTGTATTGCCCTTTAGAAAGAAAAAATTAGCTGTTCAACCTCAGAACTAGAGAGCCAATCAATGTGTTCTAAATATTGAAACCTTGGCAGACTTTATTATGACTCCAGAGCCTGACACAATAGAGAGGTGTGATTCAAATATACTTGTCAATAACATAATTTGTTGAGAAACTATGGTGTGAACATTGCTGCTTTAGGCCTGAGAGCAGGGGAGGGCCTGATCCTTTCTTTCGGGGTTGAAGGAATGCAAATGTGTCAGTGAGTGTAGGTAAAAATTGCATTCTTTCTTAAGGAGTTTTAGAGACTTGGCATCCACCAGTCCATTGGTGTAGGAATGTATGTGTGTATGCATTTGGTCACATGCTTGTAAAATTTAATATATAAGCATGTAAAGTAAAAAGTCACGGGATAACTACTGTGATGGTGATTTCCTCCAGACCTTCTTGTCAATTCACATCCAATCTAATACATGGTCTTTCTCTCTCTCTCTCTCTCCCCTCCACCCTGCCGGGTAAGATTTTCTCACACTAAACCACATACACAAACACATAGAATATTTGTGTAAAAGATGAAACCATATTTTCTCATTGTTAATCAAATATTGTTCCCATTGCTAGGCAATTTCCTTTTTTAGTTTTTGGAAATTTAATTTTTTTTTTTTTTAAGTTTTTGGCCGGGGCTGGATTTGAACCCACCACCTCTGGTATATGGGGCCAGCGCCCTACTCCTTTGAGCCACAGGTGCTGCCCTAAATTTAAAATTTTTATGAGAAATGATTTTCTGAGGTCCCCCTGTGGGCCACCAAATTATAGGTTTGGAAAACGCAGTGGCTCAGTAGATGCTGCTTGCAGGATGAGAAAAGAATTTCTCTAGGCCAACATTAGAATATGAAAGTATAAGTTTATTTTATATTAGAGAAAAGGAAGGGAGTGGGAGGAAGAGATGAGAAAGAGAGAGAAGAGAGCAGGGAATGAGAGCGGAGAAGATAGAAGGGGAGAGAAAAGGAGCCAGAGAATGGCTGGCATCACAAAGAAAGAAAGGAAGAATGTCAGCCTTCAATTTCCTCTTATTGTTTTTTCAATTTCTTTTTTTTTAAAAAAAAAGGGGGGGGGTGCAGCACCCGTAGCTTAGTGGGTAGGGTGCCAGCCACATATACTGAAGCTGGTGGGTTTGAACCCAACCTGGGCCAGCTAAACAACAATGACAATTGCAACAACAAAAAAAATAGCCGGGCTTTGTGGCAGGTGCCTGTAGTCCCAGCTACTAGGGAGGCTGAGGAAAGAGAATCGCTTCAGCCCAAGAGTTGGTGGTTGCTGTGAGCTGTGATGCCATGGCACTCTACCCAGGGTGACAGCTTGAGACTCTGTGTCAAAAAAAAAAAAAGAGGGGGATGGCACCTGTGGCTCAAAGGAGTAGGGCACTAGCCCCATGTGCCGGAGGTGGCGGGTTCAAACCTAGCCCCGGCCAAAAACTGCAAAAAAAAAAAAAGGAGGTGGGGGGAGGGAAGGCTCAACAAAATATCATGGTTTTCCTCCAGAACAGGTATGTAGAGGATGGTTTATCCTAACCCTCCAAAGTGTTTACTGCTGATAGAGACTACAAACTCACGTTGCCTGGGTTTGAAACCCAGATCCACCATTACTAGCTTTGTGACCTTAGGAAAGTCACTAACCTCTGCATGCCTCAGGTTCCTCGCCTGTAAATGGAGAAAATAAGAACTACGACTTTGAAGAGTTTTTATGGGAATTAAATGAGTTAATGTTTTAAAGCACTTAGCCCAGTGCCTGACTTGGAAGAAACCTCATATGTGTATGATAGTATTATCATTATCATTATTACTGGTTAGTAGCATGAAGGCTGAAAGTCTACAGATTTCTCGTGTCTCTAGCCAGTAAATACTGACTCACTCTGAGATCACGAACTGAAAATATTGGCAAGAAAATAAGCAAAAAATTGTATATATCCTGTTGTGACTAATCTAAAAAAAACTTTTCTAAAAAATAAAATACATTTCAAATGAAACATAAATGTATAAAGACCTATCCTCAGGTTTACTTCTGAGCTTTGAACATAGTCAGTGACAACAATATTCTGAGAGATCTAATCCGCAAAATGCCAAGTGAGTCACAGATACTTTCTCCAGCAATAAAAGGGCATTATCTGATGCCCCTGGCTGACTTGGGACCTACTTTATCACATTTAGCCAAGAATGACTCACTTTCAACTCCCTCCTTTCCCACCCACCTCTCCACCCAGAACTGACAGAGTGGGGGCCAACCTGTCTGATGACATCCAAGAAGGCTCCCAAGGTCTGGTTGCCTCCTGCATGAGTCTGGTTTGGCTCTTGGAATTCCCACACTCCGAGGCTCTACTCCAGGTGAAGGGGCATGTCCAAAAGACACTATTAAAATGCACATATGCCACCTGTTAATTAAAAGTTAGCACACACTATCAGATTAGCAATTCCAAAGATTACACAAGGGCCTTGTCAATTCAGGTAGATCACTTTATAAAGAAAAGAAAAAAAAATTTGCATCAACCCCATTTTAATTTTTAAATTCCAGTCTTATTACCTTAAGGAAGGGATAAGTTTCAATAATCCTCATCAAATCACATTGAGTTATATAAATTCTATTCTCATTACATCTGGTTCAATCTTGTGACTTCACTAATGTCCACAAGATTTGGGCCTAAGAAAAGTGTAACAGTTTTTGTGACTTCAAAATGCTCTATGGGATTTCATGGGACTTATGAGGACCTGAGGGGAACTATCAGGTCTTAAAAGAGAGTGCTGTGCCATACATAGCTTTATAGGAGCTAACCAGCCAACTGCAGCGAATCCTAGCCAACTTTTCCTAGGATTCATCTGAAACACAAAAGAGTGGTTATTTTCTCAGATCTGAAGGAGATCGTCCATCTCTAAAACTACCTAGAGCAGGACCACATGTCCATCAACGATCTTGAGATTACATGGCAAAGATTAGGAATTTGCTCCAAGAGGCAGAAGATTCTGGCTGCATAAAGCTGAACAACTAGGAAGGAAGTTTAAAAGTCTCATTACTGACTAGTCAAGATGAATAGGATTTATCAGGAATGAGCTTGACCTAACAAGCACCAACAGGCATCAGCAGCTGTCAAGTTTCCCAACCCTCCCCAGTGCCCATTGCAGTTGAAAACATGTTTTCCCAAACTCCTGGGAGCTTAGCTTTCATTTCCCAGCAGTCCCTCTCTAAGGCAGATTTCTGTGTTGCCCACCCAAATGGCCACAATGTCTTCTTAACTATCCTCCTGGATTTAGCCTCTTTTTTTGACCACCAGACTCATCTTCCTAAAGCTGCTTCTCAAAACTGAATCCATGGATCTGTGGCCTCAGAATTCTCCCTGATGGATTTGTTTAAAAATGCAGATTCCCTGGGCCCCTCTGTAGATGTTCTCAGTCAGAATGTCTGGGGTATAAACTCAAACAGCCTTTTTGAGATCCCAAGTGATACTAAATTGCTCCTGTAAATTGGGTAGCTACAGTTCCGAATCGCACACCTGATCTGATCACTGCACTTCTCTCCGCAGAAGCTTCTGCGGAGCTCACCACTGCCTGCAGACGAATCTACACTCCTCAGCTGGAGGCACAAAGCTCTCCACAGTCTGTCCCTACTCTTTTGCAGGGTCCCTTTTGAATACCACCCTACTTGAACCTTTGCTTCAAGCTATAGTTCTTTACCCCTCATCCCAGCCATGGACTTTCCAAAATGAATTTGAATAGGAGTTTAGCAGTTGTCCTTGACTCTGAGGCTGTAGAAAATTTTAAATAGGCGGATTTAAAATTTCCTGATTGTCTGTTATGATCGCCATCTTAAAAGACTTTTTACGGACTCTAATAAGCCCAAGTGAGTCCAAAGTAAGTGGCAACCATTTAGAGCAAGCTAGTAGTGCAGGTAAGAGTTGTCAGCCCCAAATGTGTCCATATAGAGCAGAAGAATCCAACCTCAGAGAAACACAGTTCAAGCTGGTGGAACTTTCTTGAGGTATGGAGACTAACAAACAGGTCACCTAGGTTACACTGGAAGCTTTCCTGCCTGATTGGGCCACCATGTCATTCCTGGTAGCTAGGCCAGCTCCAAGCTCTGGGAGCAAGGGATCCTGAATCTGGAAGTGTTTATTTAACCAGCTCTAGCTTACTGGCCCCCTGTCCAGCTTCTGGTAGCTCAGCTTTCATCCTGTACCCTATTCATCTGACAAACCTGTACCGAGCACTTTACTGTCGAGTTGGGCCTGTGAAGCAGGGAGCCAGGAAGAGGGGCAGAGAACGCTTATCAAGAAAGGGATCTTCAGTCGCATCCCTTTCCCTGGGCCTAGAGGCCTGCTCTAACCAACCCACCTCCCAGTCGCAGCCCCCCATCAGCCCTGTGAATGAAATTGCCCTGATGGTGCTGCCTGCCTTCTTGGATCTCCAAGTGTCCCCTGCTCACAGAAGCTCTTAGGAGGAAGGTTTGACAGTTCAACTTGAAGATACTTAATTTGTCTTATTCTTGCATGAACATTTCTGAACTTGAAGGACTGGAGATGATTATCCCAGCCCCATTCCACGAAGGGAAGCTCCTTCTTATTCAACCAAGAGCCCTCAATGCCCGCATCTGCCCACATCCCCACCAAATAAGGAGCAGCAAGTGACATAAGGAGCTCAGTGTACCAAGCATTTATCTGCATCATCTCCTTTAAACTTCACAGCCACCCTGTGAGGAAGGAAGAAAAGCCTTTTTAAAGCTTCTTTCAGCTTCTTTCACCATCAGGCAAGACCCATGTTCAATTTCTACCCCTCTTTTCTCAATTTACAGATTTACCTTGAAGTTTAGAGAGGGCAATTGACTTGGTTAAGGTCTCATGGGGAATTAGTGGCGGAGAAGAGACCCAGTCTCAGGTCTCTCTGGGTCTGCTGTGCGCAGCACTGCCCTAATGCTTTAATAGAATATTTTTAGCATTTCTACATTTCTTTGGCACTGTTCCATTGCTCACTGACTTTCAACCTAAACAGAATTTTTTCTGGATTGTCCATTATGAGAATGTAGTGGTCAAGAGTCCGCAGTCTCTGGAGTCAACTTTTTAAGTTCATAATCCTAGTTCCACTCCTTATTATCTGTGTAACATGAAGTAAATGACTTCATCTCATGGAGCCTTTCTTCATTTCCAAGACTGAAATGATAATAGTATTTACCTACTCCATAGGTTGCAGTAATGATTACATGAGTTCAAAAACACAAAGCATTTTAGAACAAAGTTCTGGTGCTTGGCAATTTGACTGGATTAATAGTGCCAAACATTTTTAGCACTAAAGCAATTGATTATTGTTTGGACTAATATGTATTATTCATTCAGTACATTTTGATGGAACACCTACGTTGCTTTTCTCGGTAAGGTTGTACAATATTGTTCCTCCCATTCCTTGTATTCTGATGAGCTACCCAGTCATTGAGTGCACTATAACATAAAGAGAATGTTCCTACCTAAAATCCCTGCAGAAACTGGATTTTTATCTCTCTTGCTTTACATTTTTCTCCCGTTCTTCCTTCACGGGGTCTTGGGCTGTATTTTACACAGAGTGGGCATTTCGTTGGACATAGCAACACCTGTTTAAACTTGGCAGCTACATTGTTTTTCCTGATAAATAAGGGCAAGATGAGTGTTTATTCTCCACAATGCCAGGAACTACTATTTAAAAGATGCACGCGCTGTCCTCAGCTCTGCACTCAGGATTCCTGTGTCCTGCACACAGCACAGGCAACACACACATCCTCCACGTGCTCGGCATTTTCCATGACAATCACAATTTCTATTATTCTGTTCCACTGTCAGTCACACACTCCCGGTTTTGTTCTGAAAAGTAAGGCTATCTTTAGTATCAGTACTAAACGTTAAGATGATTTAGTGCATGTCTTTTTCATCCCTGGTGATTATAACTAACAAAAACGTATCTTCAGAAGTAAATCATCCCCTGGGAATATCTTTGAACATCATTACTAATTCTTTAGTTTGGCATTCAAGGCCTTTTGTGATCTGGCCCCTGCTGACTTGCCCCTCTCACCCCCAGCCGAGAGGAGCTACTTGAGTTCTCCTGTCATGCCGTCTTTTCTTGTTGCACCTCTAGACATTTCGCACATGCTGCCCTTTTAATCTTAAAATCCTTTTTTTTTTTGAGACCTAGTCTCACTCAGTCACTCTGGGGTTGAGTGCCTTGGTGTCATAGCTCACAGCAACTTCAAACTCTTGGGCTCAAGTGATCCTCTTGCCTCAACTTCCTGAGTAGCTGGGACTACAGGTGCCCACCACAGTGCCTGGCTATTTTTAGAGACAGGGTCTTGCTCTGGCTCAGGCTGGTCTCGAACTCCTGAGCTCAAGCAATCCACCCTCCTCAGCCTCTCAGTGCTGAGATTATAGGCATGAGCCACCTCCACCGGCCAGCCTTAAATTTCTTTATCCCTCTTGCTCTGCTCTCCTCCATTATTGTTGAATGCTTCACCTGCTCCATCTCACACACACACACACACACACACACACACACAGACGTTCACCCTATTAGCTTAGTTAATCCCTAACCTTCCTCATACTCTGCTTACGTGTTCCCACTTCTGGCAAGTCTTCCCTGTCCCTCCTGAAAAGTGGATTTAGTCTTCTTTCCTACAACAACACAGGGTGTGTGTATTGCCTGTGCTGTGTGTTACCACCCCAGGACTCATGCTGACACAGCAAATGGTCTTTTGTGGGAGTGATTAGGATCTTGTCCTCTGATTTATATACGTTTCCCAAAACTTGGTAGAGGTAGGTGGGTCTTTAGGAGGTAATCAGCTAGACTGTGGCCATTGCCCTCATTCCTATGGCCACCTGTTTGCTTCCCTTACTAGATTGTTGGCTCAGGGAAGGCAGAGATGTGGCCTGTCCCAGTTACTTCATAGACCCAGCACCTCACACCATGCCTGGGCAGTAATTCACTCATCTCTTCATTCATCCAGCAAATATTTACTGAGTACCTAACCTGCTACATGGCAGAGTCTGTGTTCATGCTAGGTATTCAGATGTGAATAAAAGAGATATGATACCAGCTCTTGTAGACATTTCAGTCTAGCATTGAGACGGATAAAGACTGAAAACATCTTGCAAGTCAATTAGAATGCTGTACCATGCTAAGGCCATGAAGAAAATATACAGAGGAAGGTGATAAAGGGTAAGAGAAGACATATTTAGGGTAAGGCTACTCTAGAAGGTGACATGAAGGATAAGGAGGAGCTGGCCAGGCAAACAGGCATGATGTCGGGGAGAAAGGAATCTTATTTTAGATACACAATACAGTAGCCCCCCTTCTTTATAGGAGCACACATTCAGAGATCCCCCAGCAGATGCCTGAAACTGCGGTTAGTACTAAGTTCTGCACCTGTTATGTTTTCTCAATTTGATAACCGAGATGGCTGCTTGGTGACTAACAGACAGGTAGCATGTACAGTGTGGACAAACAGATGAATCACGTCCTGGGCAGGACTGAGCGCAACAGCATGAGATTTCATCACATTATTTGGAGCCATGTGCAATAGAAAGCTTATCAATTGTTTATTTCTGAAATTTCTGATTTGATATACTTGGAATAGAGTTAACTACAGTAGCTGAAAGGGAAGACTACTGTACATGTTTGCTGAACGAATCAATGAATGAGTGATGGGCCCTTAAATGAATTCTCTTGCAAAGGCTTTTGTCGTGAAGGGTCCCTTGTAATGGAATTAATCACCACGATCTCTGTGTTTTCTATTTTGCCTTTCCTCTATAAGCAGTCCTGAACTATTAACAGTCCAACATGGTCCTTTAGCTAATGGTCCCTGAGATTATGGCAGGATCTTTCAGCAGAGGGCACCCACTCAGCCAGCTTCCTAACAGGCCCCAAAGCACATAACCCAGCATCCTGGCCCTTGGCTTTGGGCAGCCTGCCAACCTAGCAACGCCTCTCTAGGAGCTCTCTTTCATCAATAAATACCCATGTACAGTACATGGCTAAATGGGATGTTGTTCTATCTGATTTATATACACTTGGACAAACTTGAGAGCAGTAGGCATATCCTTGAAGGTGATGAAGCAGGATGTTTGTGGTCATTGCTGTACACAGATATTAGATCCTTGGTCAGGAAGATAATCTGATGACACTTTGAAACTCTTTTACAAACCTTAACACATATCACCTTAAATTTCAGTTTTTGTATCCCTGCTTTACCTCCTTTACTGAATGGTAAATATATTCTTTAGGGTAAGAGTGTGCTTTTTAGACACTATCCATCTCTCATTATTGACATGTCCATAGCAAACACTCAAGATGTGTGTTCAGATGAAGTTTTTACTGAGAGGAAATTTATTAGGGCTTTTTTTCCCATTAAATTCTATTCTTGGAAAAGCTTCACTAAGCTCAAGAGCAGCTCGTAGTGTGGTGGGTTTTCTTTGGGTGACACCCATCCATAATGTGGCTATACCAATCAGGGGTTCATGGAAAGAAATAGAACCACATGGGCATATGTCTATCTATAACGATCTTTGTTTTGGGAACTTGACATCACACAATTGTAGGCGCTAAACAGTCTCTGTAAGGTAGTTGTTTGTTACCTGATGCTAGAGCTTGAAGACCACAGAGCAGGTGATTGGGAAGAGAAGATGGATATAAAACAGGGGAAAGTGAGAACATGGTAGAGCCCACGGGAATAGACTGAAACTTGTCAAACTGCCTTGACCTGGATGCCTTGACCAGAAGCCAGGACACTGTGCCACAGAGCTAAACACACACACACCTGGCCCAGAAGTTGGACAACTAAAGGAAGATACAGGGAAAGATGGAGCAGCTACAGGCCCAGTCACGCCCTCATGCCAACAGGATGAGCCAGCAGGTAGGTATGTAACAAAGTGCATGAGCTGCAAAATGTTCGCTGCTTCCCTTATCTGCCACAAGAATCGCTCTCAGGAAAGGGAATACAGGGAAATGTAGTTCAGGTTCACCCAGCTGACACATTACCAAGCCAACACAGTGGCCTTGACTCAGCCCCACTCTTTGGAGCCCATAAACTACTCTTACTTTCTTACACAAGAAGACAGTGACCTGCTTTCACCAACGCTGTCTGAGTGTGTCTAGGTTAAGGTGACCAGATTTTAACACTGGTAAAGCGGGACACCATGGGGGGGGCAGGGCCTGACAACAATGCAAACTTTGATAAGCAGTTCTTGATAATCAGTTCTAAACAATTATTTGTCATTATTAAAGTTTAACATTATAAAATTAACAAAAATAATATAAAATGCATATTCTGATGAAATAGCCACATGGCAGCCGGAAACCATATATTCTCTTCCTGTTCTCCCGTGTTCCCTAGCTTGTCGTGCATTCTTTCCAAAAATTGGGGCTTTTTAAAAATGCCGCAGGACGCAGGAAAAATTGTTAAAAATTGGGACTGTCCTGCCAAAAGCGGGATGTCTGGTCACCTTACTCTGGGGGGGGGGACTACTTGTTTGTTCCAGACAGTTTGGCTCCTTCTGAGCTAATTGTCCTTGCCTAGAAGCAAGGGAGGGAGCCAGTCTCCTTCTGATACCTTGCCCAGGAGGGGAGTAGGGAGTTTACATTAGCCTTTTCATTTCCAAATGAAGTTACATTAACCTCTTCATTCCCAAATGGAGTTACATTAACCTTTTCAGCAGCCGAAATCATATATTCCCTTCCCATTCTCCCGCTGTTCCCTAGCTTGTCATGCATTCTTTCCAAAAATCAGGACTTTTAAAAAATGCCTTGGGACATGGGACAATTGTTAAAAATCGGGACTGTCCTGCCAAAAGCAGTACATCTGGTCACCTTAGTCTAGGTGCCTGTTTGACTGGACTGAGCCTCCATGTACTTTGATGGAAGTAAAGATGTCACATTGGCACATCCCTCAGAAATGCAATTTTACTGGCTTAGTAAGGTTTTTTTTGGCCGTGTTTAAGCTGATTTTTGTTTATTTGTTGCTGCTGTTTTTAATAAAGGCTTTTCTTTGGGTCATTTTGTACTGATGAAGGTCTTCAGGATCTGTAGATCATGAGAACACACACACATCTAGAAAAAGAGAGACTGTTAAGGAAAAACAAGGGGTAAGCTTTTCTAGCATTGCCTTTCTTTTCCAATGTTGTGGCTGAAAAGAGGAAAAGAGAAAAGATGGTGATGAATCCATTGCAAGGTTTCAACAGGGGATATGCAGTTCACAGACGTGGCCACAAGATGGTGTGATGACTGTGCATATGATACACATTCGGGGCGCGGGAGGGGAGGAGGTCAAGCCCTCGAAATAGTTAGCATTCTTATTCTTCCATATAGAATCTAAGTATTGGAAAGATAGTAAAAGTGAAGAGAACCACAGAATTGGAGTGTTTTGCCAAATATTACCCACAGTTTTGGAGAATGAAGAAAATCAATTTACAGCCATACTTGGCTCTGGAATCCTGGGGAAGGATACCAGTTATGGAATCTATAAATCTGCCAGCTAATTATGAGCTCTTTGCTTTGTCAGTTACACAGCAAGATACTAAATGGTGGTGCATATTGCCACTTTTTGTATGACAGATTCTGTTCCCATCGGACATGCTTGGTGGGCTATGGGATGAAAGGAGACACATTATTATTATTTTTTAAATTCTAATCACAAATTTTTCTCTCAAGGCCTGGATTATGAGGTTCATTTACTTTATGCCATGTAAATTCTGTATGGGCTGGCAAAAAGAAACCCAGCAGTCCAAGAGGGCTTAGGAGTCTCAATTCAAGTAACTTTTGATGCCTCATTGACGGAGGTTAGCTATGAACCTGTTAACAGTGTGATTTGTAAAGGTAGGCATGCGACCTGGGGGACCTGGCTAAAATTTCATGCAAGGAGGGAAAAATACACAACTGAATAGGTAAATCCTGGCTTGGCTTTAATTTCTTCACTGGTTAGGAATATTAGCTACATGGAGTAAGCAAAACCAGGTACATTTTATTCTATTTCAAAAGAAAACTTAATGATCTAATCCCTTTTAAACGGTTGATTGGTTGTCCTCACAGAAAGCCCTGTATAAGGATAGTTTGAAGTTCTTACAAGAGATAAATGACAAGTGACAATCTTCAAGAAAATAACTATACCACAGACAAAGGGTTAACATCCTGATTGTACAAAGAGCTCATGTAAACCAGCAAAAAAACGATAACCCAATAGCCAATAAATATAGGTCATCAAACGAGCAATTTACTGAAAAAACATAAATGGCCAATTAACATTTAAAAGGTGCTCAATCTCACTTCTCACTGGGTACAGGAGAATAGCGCTTAGATAGTTGTGATGGGAAAATGCTAATCTACACAGAAGGATAGCTGGGGAGTGCCTCTCAAATAGGCCAAAAAGCCCCCCAAAACATCCAGGGGTGTTCATGGTGTGGAGAGATACTCTTGCAGACTCTTGAGAGTAAATTGGAACAGCAACTCTGGATGGCAATTTGGCAGCTTCTATCAACATTTCTAATCTGTATGCCAAGAAATTAGATTTTCAGGGATTTCTCCTCTAGATATACTCAACATGTGCCCAAATTTGTGTTTACAGAGGTGTGACTAGCAAAAAGAATGGGAGAGATAGGAATCAATCTGTTTATCAATGAGGCCCATAATAAATGAATTGCTAGTACTGTGGGGTATGCAGTTCTTAGAATGGGGCAGACCTACACGCACTGACATGGGCTAATCTCAAGTCTATGTAGTTGCAAGAAGTGTGTGTGTGTGTGTGTGTGTGTGTGTGTGTATGTGTGTATGGAAACTTATTTGGAAGGACGCACCCCAAGCTGATAATAATAATTAGCTCTAGCTCTGGGGAAGGGATTTGGATTGTTGATGTGAAGGAACATTACTGCATTTTCCTTTATGTACTTCTTTCTATATTTTAAATAATGAACAGGTATTCATGTATTAAGAAATTTAAAACTAAATTTATTTTAAAAGACCTCACTAGGATTATAAAACTTATAATTTGTCTTCTCAAAGCTTCACAGCTACCCAAATAATCTTTAATAAGTCAAAAAGCTAAGACCTACATGAAATGGAGATTAACAACTATGGGCCCCTAATACCCATTAATTTTCTTCTTTAGGGGCCCACACAATTCACTTTCATTACAAGTTTTTCCTGCCTGTCATCTAGCAGTAGGTTTCCAAGGGACAATGTGAGGGGCTGGAGTAAGGAGCAAGTGGGATGGCTAGAAAATCATGTGGGTTTTTGTTTTTGTTTTTGTTTTTGTTTTTTGCCTTAACTGATTAAAGAATGTTTTCCTTTTGACTTTTTGTATCCTTTCTCATTTTAGGGCTTTTCCATGTCACACTAACACACCATTATGTCCTTCTCAGTCCTTGTCCATAGAGTTTGGCGATCTGGTTAGATCCAGATTTTTGCTACTTGCTTTCATCGCTTCTGGGGATTTTTTTCCTTCAGACAACAATTTTGTTCTTTCTTCTCCTCTGCTTTCCCAGAGACCAAGAATGGCATGATCCAGTCCTGGACCCGTGGAATTACCTCCACACTTTCTGATGACTACAGGGGACTTCTGTCGCGCTTTATGGCTGGTTGAAAACATTTGCCTTTCTATACTGCGTTTTCTTTAACGCTCGTGATTTCTGAGTATCCTGGCACCGTGGTAGCACTCCATCAAGGCTCTACCCATGTTCAACTTCTGAACTATTTACCCCACAGGAAAAAAGCTATGATGAATGCTCTTCATTTTGGCTGATTATTTCACCTTCTTTACTGAGTGGTTGCCTTAAACATATTCCCAAGGCGTATTTGGCAATTTGTGGCCCGGTGCATTTTTTTCAACAGGCCTATAGATGGCTAGTCACATATCACCATCAGATCCTGACCTGCAGTTCTATTATTGTAAGTGACTCTTTGGCCTTCTCCGCTGGCTCCCCGATCTGGATATCTGTAAAGAACTCCTTCTCTGAGACCCCCATCATTTATTTGCGCTCCCCCCTTAACTCTATTTGACCTCCTTTATGCGTTCTCCTAGAACCTGGCCTATGTCAGAGATTAGTGTCTTATCTCCTTCTGCCCTTCTTTCCTATGCTCTTCTAGATCTGTTTCTTTTTGCCATTAGAGGTGGAGGATAAAATAGTTACCATATATCATGCAAGGTCTTGTGTCTGGGTGGAAAATAGATCTTCATTCCTTTGTTTGCCTCTAATTAACAGGCACATTTTGTCTTCCACCCACTGAAGCACTGAAGAAAATATTAAATGGTGGTAGCCTTAGGTCAGTTCCCTGAGAAACACAGTGCACTGTGCTTCCTCGCCTCTGGTTCTTATTGAACTATCAAAGACGGGCTGGTTAATATCATCCTCTAGTGCCAATTGTATATGGCCTGAATCATATTTTTCAAGTCAGTTAATGAGGAGGTCAATGGCCTGGAGCAGATTCAAAAGGCTTTCTAAGCTCAATACATATTATGTTGTTTGCTATTAGGCTTGTCATCTGTTACCAACAAAAATTAGATTGGGTCAGCGTGACTTTTTTCTTCATGATGTACTGCTGATTGTTCCTCGGCACCCTGTACCATTCTTATCCTTTTTATTTTGATTGTGGAATTAAAAAAAAAATGTTGTCCTGTGGGTAAAAGTGGGTTTAACTAAGTAAAATTGGGCTTATTTCTATTATATCTGTGCTGACTCTTTTTCCTTTCTGAAAGGGTAAGTTTTTCCTTGTTCTTTTTCTAATCTCCAGGAACTCGGGTTTCCAAGAATTTCCCAAGACGATACAGGGGTTTCTCAAAGAATCCAGATGATTCCTTACACATTTTATCATCAAAGTCCCACAAGGCCATTTGAAATGGTCGGTATCTTAATTGACATCACTCAGTCGGAATTCTGTGCTTACAGAGAATTAGGCAGTGCACGTGGCCTGCTGTGATCACAAGTTTGTGTGGGTATGTGTGTGCATGTATTAAAGTTTCCTCGTATGCTAATGTCATGTTTTCAATTACTTTCCCACACAATCAAACACAGCCAAAGAACCACACTCTTTCTCTCTCCTTCCATGCAATATAGTTTCTCATACATGTGGTGCTAATAAAATCTTATTCCTTGCTTGGTTCTCCCCATTTTAACTTTAAATGTAGCTGTTTCAAATCTTTTGTGGGCAGAAGAAAGGTATTAAGAAATAAATCCACTTCCTAATGTTCACACCAGTAGATTTGTCACGATCCACTTACGCCAAGGACTGCAATTGTTTGCTCCTGGAAGTAATGCGGGGGAAGGAGGTTAATGCTTTAGAGAGCCTCCTTCTAATGCCACAGTGAGGCCGGGCACCCAGAGTTAAATGAATAATCTTCAGTTTCGTAAACCCCATGCTTTTTCTTTGCATAGCACAATGAGTCTTAAAATAAATATATGAGAGAAGCTTGTCATCTGGCCTTTGCTGTTTAGATCCCCCCCCCATGTATATCATGATTCTGTTTTCATTAATGTAAGTTAAAGGGTGAACATTCAAGAAGTAATTTTATGGATGAAAGCCTACCAAATCCATCCTCGTATTTTTGAAGAAAATAAAGAAACCGTTTTCTCGGGACTTTTTTGTACTCATCTTTGCTTCCTATCAGCACTAGAGGGGAAACATAACAATACTATTGCAACCCATAATAACTAACTTTTATTGAGTGCTTATTATGAGCCAGGCTTTGGTCATAGCTGTTTTATGGAATTAGCCTCCATTTTTATACTGGGGCTAAGTTAGGAGGGATTGACTTGCCTCAACTCAGATGGGTAAAGTGTGGCAGAGTTGGAACACTCTTTTGTAGGACTGGAGTTGAGCAGTCTGAGAATTGAGATATCTTTTATTTAGACCTTTTATTGTCAATGAAATTAGCATGAAATTCAAGAATCCTAGATTCTGTTAAATAGAATTTTAAATAAACAATATTATTTATATTTAAAATAAACTTGTTCAGGGCGGTGCCTGTGGCTTAAAGGAGTAGGGTGCCAGCCCCATATGCCAGAGGTGGTGGGTTCAAACCCAGCCCTGCCAAAAAAAAAAAAAGAAAGAAAATTGTTCATATTTTGAATGCTGGAGAAAAATTTATACTACTAAGTCTCATTTTGTTGTATTTACTTTAAGATTTTTTATGCATAATTTTTCTTATTATTTATTTTACATGGTTGTGAGAATACTCTAGATATAATTTTGTAAACTTTTAAAATTTTATCTTTATTGCATAAACATTTTCCCTGCTGTGTTTTTTTTAAATTGTTACATAGTAATCAATTGATGGAATGTACAGTATACTTAGCTTTTTTCATGAGAATTAGCAATTAGGCTGGGTTTTTTTTTCATTGTTTTAAATATCACTGTATTAAAAGTTTTTCCTCTGAAACAGCTTTTTGTTAAACAGCAAAGCAGAATTGCAACACAATTTAAATGTATGTAAATTAGGGCACAAAAGAATGCAAAATATTTGCAGTGTGACTATTATATATTCATATAGCTAAAGCCATTCATCAACTCTTACACCAATACGTAAGATTATCCCATGATTAAAAGTAGCCCAGATCTAATAACCATAAGCTGTAGGAGTGGATCTCTTTTCCTTTTATGACATTTAAGAATTACTGCTCATAAAATTCCCTCACCAAAATGGATTCTACAAACTAACCTATTAAAAATTGCTAAAGGATGACTAAAACGCTGCAAACCAAGTAATGGAGTTTACAGAACATTCTAGGAGCACAAGCGAGAAAAGATACTGAGCAAGAGTATCAATTAGTATACACATAAAACTCATCCATTTTATTCATGATTCTGATACTAGTATAGTCTTAAGGAATTGAGCAAAAGTTAATCCTTGACACCAAACTCTTTTTAACCATTCTCTTCCAAATGTGGCTTCTGTAAGGGTACTCAAATTTAATCCACTTTCATATATATTTCTCAAAAGATCTTCTTTGTGCCAGAGATAATACCAACGTGGAGTTAGAACACTGAGATGGTGACTACTGTTTGCTAAGTACCTTTCCACCTGATTTCTATTTTTCCCTCAAGGTTTTCTATTTTAAACACACACACAACCAGAACTGACATCTATCAGATACCAAGTAGGTTATTTTGTGCAAAAAAAGTGTTTTGTTTTGTTTTTGTTTTTGTTTTTTTGAGACAGTCTCACTTTGTTGCCCTCGGTAGAGTGCTATCACATCATAGCTCACAACAACTTCAAACTCTTGGGCTCAGGTGATACTCCTGCTTCAGCCTCCCGAGTAGCTGGGACTACCGGGACCCACCACAATGCCTGGCTATTTTTAGAGATGGGAGTCTTGCTTTTGCTCAGGCTGGTCTGGAATTCCTGAGCTCAGGCAATCCAACTGCCTTGGCCTCCCAGAGTGCTAGGATTACAGGCATGAGCCACCATGCTCAGTCCAGCAGAAACAAATGTTTAACAACAGACTTTCCCAAGTTGACAATTCAATTTCAAAGATAAATCCTCATTTTTATAGCCTCCATCTGTTTTCAATTGATTTAAGAGAAACAAGCAATCCTCTCTTAACATTAAATATCACAAACGACAAGACCTAGCTGGAGAAAGTATCTAATTTTGGAGACATTTCGACAATTAAAGTTCAGGTTACTCCCAGAGGTGATTAACTAGTAAAGTTAACTTTACACATGTGAAACCAATTTTTTCATTAGGAGACGGGAACTAGGAAGAGGCAAATGAAGAAAAAGCACAAGGTGATGGACAGGGTCCATAAATCTGTGCATTCAGTACACGATTTTGGTCACTTTTTCACAGCATGCTGGTTATTTTCTTGTATATCTTACTAAGCCTATAATAAAAGACAGTGCTAAACGTATAAATCATAGCAAATTCATTACAATATTCATCTTTAAGTTTCATAAATATAAGCAATTCTAATAAAAAGTCTCTACAATCCATTTGTACATTTTCATAGACTAACATGATACACATACTCACAGACATCTCCTGTTATTTTTGCCTATACCTGCCATTAACTTCATAAATATTCAATGAAGCCCCAAACAAAGGTACTGTAACTTTTGGAATCTTTCCAAGTTTTAATGAAAAAAAGATCAGTAGCAATTTCATAAAACAAGAGGGTGTGAATCCCTTACTTTCTTTTGCTTTTTGTGTCAATTGTTTGAAAAACACTGAAAGCTGACAAGGTTTTCCACATATCATCCAAGAACTTGGTTTTCTGATTTTAGCTTCAGATTTTCTTTCTTTTTTTTTTATTTAAATGATTTTTAAAAATTAAATCATAGCCATGTACATTAATGCAACATGGGGTACAATGTGCTGGCTTTACATACAATTTGAAATGCTTTCATCAAACCGGTCAATATAGCCTTCATGGCATTTTCTTAGTTATTGTGTTAAGACATTTATATTCTACATTTAATAAATTTCACATGTACCCTTGTAAGATTCACCAAAGTGTGGTCCCACCAATTACCCTCCCTCCACCCATCCTCCCCTATCCCCTCCCCTCCCTCTCCCCTTTCCTGTTCTTCTTGGGCTATAATTGGGTTATAGCTTTCATATGAAAGCTATAAATTGGTTTCATAGTAAGACTGAGTACATTGGATACTTTTTCTTCCATTCTTGAGATACTTTGCTAAGAAGAATATGTTCCAGCTCCGTCCATGTAAACATGTAAGAGGTAAAGTCTCCATCTTTCTTTAAGGCTGCATAATATTTAGCTTCAGATTTTCATCTTTAACTACATCTACTCTCACAGAGAGATCTTCAAGTGTGTGTTGGAGTTCCAGCACATGATTAATAAGTTGTGTCTTTTCCTCCACCTGATTTTCAGCATCAGTTACATCCATGTCACCATTCATCATCTTGGTAACAAACTTTTGGGCCTTGGATACAAAATCCTTGATGAATGGTCTTCCATTTAAGTGCTGGGAAGTGCAGCTGTATTAAGTCTTTATGCCTAAAGCATTTTGAATGATTTAACAGAAATGGAAGAACTAGGTCAAAGAATGTGTACAGATTTAGGGTTCTTGATAAATGGTGCCAAGACTGATTTCTGAGTTGGTTGTACCAATCAACAAGTTCAGGGCATGCTAAAGGAATATCAAAGAAGAAATATTTTCCTAGCTGTCTCAAGGTGTGCCTGTTCATTCACTGTGTGATTTGTTGTAGAACCGTAGGTTAGATAGAGCTGGAAGGGATGCTGGAAATTATATATTATAATCTATCTTTATATAGTCAGAAATACAGAGAGGTTGTGATTTATGAATGCTCTCCAAGGAGTTAGAGGAAGAGCCAGGAATTGAAACTGGAGCATTTGCTTCCAATTACATGGTTTTTCCCCCACTATTATTTTACAAATTCCCATCCTGAATCCTGCTGCCTTTTTCTGTCTTGTAAATATCCCATGAGTATTTGCATTTTGAGGGTCAGGGTCTTGGCTGAGCACAATAGTTCACACCTATAATCTTCAGCAATTTGGGAGGCTGAGATAGGATTGCTTAAGGCCAGGAGTTTAATGTCAGCCTGAACAAGAGCAAGACCTCATTTCTGCAAAACAGAAAAATTGCTAAATGTGATGGTGCATGCCTGTAGTCCCAGCTACTTAGGAGTCTGAGGCAGGAGGATTGCTCGAGTCCAGGAGTTTGAGGTTGCTGTATGCTATGATGATGCCATGGCACTCTAGACTGGGTGAGATGAGAGAATCTTGCTCTGTCACTGCAGCCTCTAACTCCCAGGCTCAAGCAATCCTGCAGCCCCAGACTTCCAAGTACCTGGGACTGTCTGCATGTGCCACCATGTCAGTCTAATATTTAAATTTTTATACAGACAAGATCTCTCTATATTTCCCAGGCTGGTCCCCAAATCCTGACCTTTAATGATCTTCCTACCTCAGCCTCCCAAAGTGCTAGGATTAGAGGTGTGAGCCACTGCACTCAGCAAGTATTTGGATTTTTAGAAAGATTTATGGAAAAAGGGAAAGGCCTAAAAACACAGACATAGATTGGTGATGGAGGATCGTTTGCCCTAGTAACGGAAATATTTTGGTGAAGAAGGTCTTCTTGGGCACATCCAATTGTATGAGGTGGACTGCCACCACTCCTACCAATACACAAGGCTAATTGCAATCAGAAATAGTTTTGAGAGAAGCCCAACTGTGCCCTTCAGACATCAGGTAGGTATATAGCTGTTTTTGTGCACTTACTCTGAGGGATTTAAGAAATGGAAATTGTAATTTTGCCCTCTGAGATTTACCAGTGGAGTGGAAAAGGCATGAACCATATACATGACAAAATTAAGGCAATGTTAGAGTGTAGACCAGAAATAATTCAGGGTATAAGAAAATTTTTTAATAGAGAGGGTATGTGGAGAAGGCTCTGCACAGAAGATGGGTATTGGGTGCCCATCGACCCATGAATGGATCAATAAATTGTGGTATATGAACACCATGAAATATGCAGCCTTAAAGAAAGATGGAGACTTTACCTCCTTCATGTTTACATGGATGGAGCTGGAACATATTCTTCTTAGCAAAGTATCTCAAGAATGGAAGAAAAAGTATCCAATGTACTCAGCCGTACTTTGAAACTAATTCATAGCTTTCATATGAAAGCTATAACCCAATTATAGAAGATGAGCATTGGATGGGATTATAAGGGGCAATGTACTCTAAGTAAATGTCATAGAGCCAGAGGTTGTCGTTAAGAGGGTTTGAGTGGCCTGTAGTGAGAATCCAGCTGTGATCAGGGAGAGGCTCAGGTTAGTGAGCCGGGGAGTGGGGAAGGAGGACTTCAGAAATATTTGAGAACATCTGATACATCTGCTTCATTGACAGGTGATCAAAATAGCAAACATTTACATCACACTAGGTCCTGTTCCAAGTCCTTTATAGATGTTAAATCATTTAATCTTCATACCAACTCTATTATGTCCTCCCCATTATACAGATAGGGAGAAATGATTATATAACTAACCCAGGGTCACACAGTTACATGTAGTTTAGTAATTACAGTTAGTAAATGGTGGTGCAGCATTTGAACCCAGGCAGTCTGGCAACAGACTGCATATTCTTCTTGCCAACACTGTGCTGCCTCACATGTGAGTGAGAAAATCAAGGCCCAAAGAAGGGAAATGATCTGTTTGCTGAGATCACCCAGTAAGTTAATAGCAGTGCTGATATGATTGCCCACGTCAGGGGGGTTTTCCCTTTTCTCACTGTAGCTTGTACAAATGGACACCTTTGCGTAGCTGGTGTGGAATCAAAGTGCTGGTAGGTAGCTACCCCAAATGTATATCACTCCTTATTAATTTGAAGTGGTCCACTCTGTTCCCCAAGGCTTCCTGTTACTCAGCAAGAACCTGAGTAAGTTATAAGAGATACTCTAACAGGCATGAGCAACTTGATCTCTCCCAGCTCCATGATAGTCGGAGACTTCAACACTCCCTTGGCAGTGTTGGACAGATCCTCCAATAGGAAGCTTAGCAAAGAAATTTTAGATTTAAATTTAACTATTCAACTTTTGGACCTAACAGACATCTACAGAACTTTTCATCCTAACAAAACTGAATACACATTTTTCTCATCAGTTCATGGCACATATTCCAAAATCGATCACATCTTAGGTCATAAGTCTAACCTAAGTAAATTTAAAAGAATAGAAATTATTCCATGCATCTTCTCAGACCATCATGGAATAAAAGTTGAACTCAGCAACAACAGGAATTTGCAGTCTTGTACAAAAACATGGAAGCTAAATAACCTTATGCTGAATGATAGATGGTTCAGAGATGAGATCAAAAAGGAAATTACCAAATTTTTAGAACAAAATGATGATGAAGACATGAGTTATCAGAACCTCTGGGATACAGCAAAGACAGTCCTAAGAGGGAAATTTATAGCATTGCAAGCCTTCCTCAAGAGAACGGAAAGAGAGGAAGTTAACTTAATGGGACTTCTCAAGCAGCTGGAAAAGAAAGAACATTCCAATCCCAAATCCAGTAGAAGAAAAGAAATAACAAAAATTAGAGCAGAATTAAATGAGATTGAAAACAAAAGGATTATAGAACAGGTCAACAAATCCAAAGGTTGGTTTTTTGAAAAAATCAACAAAATCGATAAATCTTTGGCCAACCTAACCAAGAAAAAAAGAATAAAGTCTCTAATTTTGCCAATCAGAAATGGTAAAGATGAAATAACAACAGACCCTTTAGAAATTCAAGAAATCCTTAATGAATATTACAAGAAACTTTATTCCCAGAAATATGACAATCTGAAGGAAATGGACCAATACTTGGAAGCATGTCATCTCCCAAGACTTAGCCAGAATGCAGTGGAA
>NW_003852504.1:4521803-4551970 GCF_000181295.1 Otolemur garnettii | reverse complement strand
GCAATTCCTTTATTAGGTATATTCCCAGAAGACCAAAAATCACATTACAACAAAAATATTTGTATCAGAATGTTTATTGCAGCTCAATTCATAATTGCCAGGTCATAGTAGAAGCCCAAGTGCCCATCGATCCACGAATGGATCAATAAATTGTGGTATATGTACACCATGGAATACTATGCAGCCATTAAGAAGGATGGAGACTTTACGTTCTTCATGTTCACATGGATGGAGCTGGAAAGTGTTCTTAGCAAAGTATCACAGGAATGGAAGAAAAAGTATCCAATGTACACAGCCCTATTATGAAATTAATTTATAGCTTTTATATGAAATCTATAACCTAACAACAGCCTAAGTATACAGGGACAGGGGAGGGAGAAGGAAGGGGGGAATGGGTGGAGGAAGGGTGATTGGAGGGATCACTTCTATGGTTTATCTTACAAGGGTACAAGTAAATCTTTCTAAGAGTAGAATGTGATTGTCTTAACACAATAACTAAGAAAATGACATGAAGTCTATATTAACCAGTTTGATGAAAATATTTCAAATTGTATATGAAAACACCACACTGTACTCCAGAATTGCATTAATGTACATAGTTATCATTTAATAATAAAAAGAAAAGAACCTGAATAAGACATCTGGGGCTAAGAGGTATTCTTTGTCCCCTGGCTAGAAAGGCCACATGGCTTCACTGGTGTCACCACTCTTCTATTCTAGCCTCATCATCATTTTGCTAAGAATTTTCTTTATTGCCTCAATATTGCTGGGACACACTTCAGAACTGGGTACAATATACATTATTAGAATGGTGAGTACACCTAAAGCCCAGACTTCATCGCTATACAACACCTCCATGTAAGAAAACCCCACTTGTACCCCTTAAATTCATTGAAATAGAAACAACCGAAATGAATGAGTAATAGCTTTGTACTGCTGTGCGTCTCCTTCACAGGTGGCTCCTGTCCGGGCGTGCGCCATCAGACGGAGGAATAGGGGCAGGGAAGAAGGAAGAAGGAAAAGAGACGCAGCAGAGCATGCGTGAAGAGCCTGGGAAAAAGTGACTCAGACCTCCAGAACTTTTCTGATAAACTCATTCACTAAAGTAGCAGATCCTTTCACAATTTATGTCCCTTGCTCTCAGTGTCACCAAGCTGCTACAACAGCTTCCCAGGAGGCCTCCCTACATCCAGTCTTGATCTTCTAATTCAATCTACATCTGGCTGCCAAAGAGATCTTTCTATAATACAGAACTGATGATGTCACTCTGTCATCATAAGTGGATCCAAAGTTCCTCATTTTCTCAGGATGAAGTTGAATGCCTGAGCATGGCCTTCAAAGCCTTATGGCAGTTAGACCTTGATTATTCTTCAGGCCTAGTTCCCCCTCACGCTTCAGACACATGTCAGCTATGGCGCACAGTCCATAGTTCCCGGACCTTATCGTGGCTTTTCAAGCCTCAAGAGAGAGCCTGCATGCAGCAGGATGTGTTTGGGCTGTGGAGTCAGTACACTTGGGCTCTCTAGTTCCAGCTTTACCGTGTACATGGCTCCACCGAACCTCTCAGTCTCAGTTCCCTTTTCTGAAAAATGTGCATAATAATGCCTACTTTGGTTTGCATTTCCCTGATGTTTAAAGATGATGAGCATTTTTCATGTGTCTGTAGGCTTAAGTGAGGTGAAGGCTATGTTAACCAGTTTGATGTAAGCATTTCAAATTGTATACAAAATCAGCACATTGTACTCCATAAATGCATTAATGTATACAGTTATGATTTTATTTTTCCAGACAGAGTCTCATCATATCACCCTTGGTAGAGTGCTGTGGCGTCACAGCACACAGCAACCTCAAACTCTTGGACTTAAACGATTCTCTTGCCTCAGCCTCCCAAGTAGCTGGGACTAGAGGCGTCCGCCACAGAGCCTGGCTTTTTTTTTTTTTTTGGTTGTAGTTGTCATTGTTGTTGGGCAGGCCCTGGCGAGCTGGGTTTGAACCCTCCAGCTCCGGTGTATGTGGCTGGTGCCCCAGCCTCTGAGCTACAGGTGCCGAGCCTACACAGTTATGATTTAATAAAAAAAATCAAGAGGAAACCAAAAAGAATGCCTACTTTACGGTGCTGTGTGGGGATTTGAAATAACACATAGAAAGCACATACTATAGTGCCTGTCACAGCCTGTCACATAGTAGGTATCCATAGGACAGGGATGATGATGATGACAATGACAACTAGGATGATGTCATTGTCATTGTTGCCTTTGGGCCTTTGTGCATGCGGTTTCCTCTATTTACAATGTCCTAACCTCCCTTTCCTGGTCACTGCTATTCCTCCTTTGCGATTTGGTGTAAACATTACGTCCTCCAGGGAGTTTTCCGAGGTGCTTTCTCACAGTCTCCTCCTCTATGGACGCTCCCTCGTGCTTCCAGAGCACCCTGTGTTGACCCAGCAGGGTATTAGTCTTGCAGTCTCTTTACTGTCTACAACTTTAAATGCTCCAACTCTGGAGGCGGCTGCTCTGCAAATCCGCCCTGAGCACAGTTTTACTTTTTTCCCTTTTCTGAAAATGAATGTTTCAAGATGCTCATGTATGAGTCCTCTCTTTTCCATTAACTGAAGGTGAATATTTCCCTTTCATCTTCACCTTTCTCTTCTGTGAGCGCGACCCCTGTGCTGGGAATTGGTGCTCGGTGTCTTCTCCCATACCTTAGTATGTTCAGTCCTCTTAAGAACTCTGCAAAAGAGTATTAGTCCTCTTCACAGGTGGGGAAGCTGAGGCTCAGAGTATTTAAATACCTTGCCCAAAGTCACAGCTGGATGCTTCTTGGGGTTCCCTGACTGAAAAGAATTTGTATCTAGAGCTCTCACACTTGAATATGGGGCAAACATATCCAAGGGATAGGGATAAACATTTTGAGGTAAGACCAGGAAACAATAGGCAATCAGTGCTCCAGGCGAAGGCAGCAAGCATCCTGACCCTGCACTCACTGGCTATGTGAGATTGGCCCACTTCATCTCTCCATTGCCTCAGTTTCCTCATCTGTAAAATACAGATAATAATAATACCAACCTTACGGAGTTAATGAGAGAATGAGATTAGCCAATGCATTGAAAGTATTTAGCATGGAATCTGGCAGGTGGCAAGCACTCGATTAAATGCTAGCCATCGTTATTGTTTTTAGGAAAGAGAGGAGGAGAGGGAAATGTATTCATAACATATTACTGTTAGCAAGTCCAAAAGAGAATAATCAGTAGCTACAAGTCAGGTAAGGGATCCAGAAGGGCATTCGGTGACCTAGGTGGAGAGTTAATAGTTTTTGATGGTCAGAAGCAAGCGATGAGGCAAAAAGCCAAGAAGGTAATTGAAACAGTGACAAGTCTAGAAATTAACCACTTTGTCATTTCATCTGTTCACAGAGAAGTGATACACTGGAGAAACAGCATCCATGGAGACACAAAACCAAGTTAAAACCATTGAATATAGCCACTGTTAATACTTTTATGTTTACCTCTTTCTATAGTTTTTTTGTCTGCACATTCAATTTTTAGCAAAATGCAAATCATACCATAAGTAGTTTTTAACTTGCTTTCTTTAAAGTAAATCTAGACCTTGAATACCTTTTCATGCCAGCAAGCATTCCCCCACCACATAACTTCTCATATCTGTCAAAATCTCATTTTGATTATGCAACCACATGATTCTGACAAGAAGGAATGGTGGGGGGCAGGGTGGCGCCTGTGGCTCAGTGAGTAGGAGGCGAGCTCCATATACCGAGGGTGGCGGGTTCGAACCTGGCCCCAGCCAAACTGCAACAACAACAAAAAAACATAGCCAGGCATTCTGGTGGGCGCCTGTAGTCCCAGCTACTTGGGAGGATGAGGCAAGAGAATTGCCTAAGCCCAGGAGTTGGAAGTTGCTGTGAGCTGTGATGCCACAGCACTCTACCAAGGGTGACAAAGTGAGACTCTGTCTCTTTAAAAAAAAAGAGAATGGTGGGGGGCACCCCAAAACACTAGTGTGTTCATGTAGGAAGGTCTTGGCTATGTTTGGCTTTGCAAAAGGACACACCCCAAACCTGGCAGGACAGGATTCTGAGCAGTGCCTTTCAGTGTCATCTGCACATTTGATCATTTTGTCTCTTAGGGATTTTCCCTCATCGTTGATGGAGGCATGGTGGCCACAGTAATGTGTGTTGTAGACCTCCCACGACCAAGGACATAACTGACCATGCATCCCAGCTGCTGTGCTCTGATGTTTTCTGCTACTTGACCTCTTTCCTTGACTTGTCAGGATCAGACTCACATTATGGTCTCAGGACACTCCCAGACCGTCTTGCTATAACCCCAGTTTCTCTCACACATGTTTTCTCCAGTGAAATCTTTGCACGTTTAATCCTGTCTCAGTACCTATTTCATGGACTACTCAAACTAATACACTGATCAACAGGAGAGCAGCCAGGACGGGATCAGAGGCCTTCTGCACATCTCACTGCAGGTCACCCCCGGGCAGGGTGCTAACTCATAGTGACCCTGAACTGCTCTAGGTGCTGATCAACCTGTACCTGGTCAGGGCCGTTTGGCCCACCTAAAACCCCTGGGGCTGACAGGAAACACATTTACATCTTTGATACTGACAACCAAGGCTTCGTAGGAAATATTTTTCTTGTTCAAATTGCACATATCCTAGCTCACTGATGGTCTCTGAAATTGGCCAATTTCAGCCTGATTGAGCAGCTACATGCTGACCTCGATGATAGATAGCATCAGTCCATCCTGTTCTTTCGCCGAAGCCATTGCTCCCAATACCACCACCGCCCCTGCCCATAATTATGACAAGAACTAACATTTATTGAACACTTTGTGCCAAACGCTATGCCAAACACCACACATGGATAATTTTATTTGATCCTGTTAACTAGTCTATAAAGTCAGCTTTACTTTTTTTCCCCAGAGAAGTTGTTTGCTGAAGGTCGTGGAAATAATTAATGACAACATTTAAAATCAAGTCTATCTCATTTCACACACCACGTTCTTAACGACTAGAATGAGGACACCTGTAACACACTCAGGACAGTTTTCCTGTTGGCAACGTCTAGATCAGGACCTCAGGCTTTTACTCACTGGGCTGGACCTGCTCGCTGGTCAGTGACTTTGGCCTTCCCCAGCCCTGACTCCCACTCCAGGATGGGAAGTGGTGCTGCATGGCGTGGACATGGGTGAGGGTCAAGTGTAAATTCCCCTGTAGCAAAGTGTGTAGCTGAGAAGACAGCAGGCATGTCTTAATCCCGATAAGCTAGCTGGAAAAGGAGCTGGGATGAGAGAAAAGCCTGCCTATTTTACTTTTTGCACTTGGGGACGCTGTGCTCCTGAGTGATCTAATTGAGTGATCATGGGCTATAAGCACAAAAAAGTAAACAGAAATGATTTCGGCGGGGCTTTTTTGTCTCCTCCAAAGTCCAGGGTGATTCTACCCCCAGACAGAGTCCTCATTTGTTTCGTTAATGACACTTCATGGCATTGTGACTGCCTTAATTACTGCTATTCCTCCTGTGGCAGATGAAGTATCTGTTCTTTTATGACCCATGGGATGCGCAAGAATTAGCATAATAGCACTCCCCACACCCCCCGGTGGCAGCTCAGCCAGCACCCAGGCACACACAGACCATCATCCGAGTCAATTAGGAAGCTACTGAGTGTGTCTCTTCAGCCACTCAGCCCACGCTGATGACAGGTGCTGTTAGTTGGGCATTGGCGCCCGTGCCTGAAACTGACGGACACGGTCAGGCAGGCAGGCAGGGTGCTGCTGCTGCTCCTGCTGCCCTCTCCCACCCCGGCTTCTCCCTTTCAGCATTACGGAGACTGAAGCTGGTTTCGCTTTGGGGAGTCCTCTCCTGTTGGCACTAATGTCAAACTGGGCCAGCAGCGGGGTCTCCACACCAGTAGCAACCAAGCGAGAGGCGTGAAGCCTGCAGCGTTCTAGCTGGAGGGCTCTGGCACACTCATTCCAGAAGTTCAAGATATTGAGGCCCAGGCTTGGGATCGATCCAAGGCATTTCTAGGAAGTGGGAATGTTTGGGCAATTCAGCAGGTCTTTATTACTCATGTGTTACAGACATTTAATGAGGCGAAGTGCTGAAGGGAGAGATAGGGAGAGAAAGAGCAGCTTCATTACCATCATCGTCAGCATCAGCATCGTCACAACTGTTGGTCACATACCTACCATGTTCCAGGCACTGGTATATATCGTGTCAGTAGCCAAAGAAGCCAGTTCAGTACAAGTGGCCCTACCCTCATATTACAAACCAGGACACAGAGCCTCAGAGTGGCCCAATACTTTCTCCAAATTCACGTGTAGCTACCAAGGGGCTAAGCTCAGAAAGGAGGCAATGTCCATGCACAGGTACCTCGTGTTCTGTTTGGGATTAAATAACACGTGGATATAAAATAATTTTAACTTACATTTCCAAAGTGCACATGTTAAATTACTGAATGGAACAGAACCCAGGGCTAAAATGCACCTCGCCGATCAATGCCACGGTGGGGGCAGAAGATGGTCAGGAAGCGGAGAAGTTAAAGCAAAGCGGAGCTGTCACGGAAGACTCTTGAAGAGGGTGGAGTTTCAGCAAAATTTGGAAAGGCATGTTGGATCCGGAGAAACAGAGGGAAGTGGAGGGTGTGCCAGGTGAGAAGAATAGTGTAAACAGAGGTGTGTGGGTGACAGCACCCCTGAGGAGAGCTGGGAGCTGGGAGCTGTGGGTGTGGGGTACGGAGCAATGGCTATCGATTCACCCTGTTTATGCATCAGTATAATTAAACTCAACAAATGTTTAGTGAGGGCCTACTCTGTGCTAGGTAGGCACTGGACCAGGCAGGTGGGATGTAGCCCTGAGCACAGCAGATTAAAAATCCCTCTTGCCGTGAAGCTTACATCCCATTGTATTGTTATCATAGCACTTATTATTATTTCTAACTATCCTACTTACTTACTTGATTATTGTCTAGATCAGGAAGGTACGCTTCATGAAAGCAAGGACCACAGAAAATGATTTTCGTAACCTTTCTAACATTCATTCTCCTTTCTCCTGGCAAAACGCCCCAGATTCATGATTGGTGAAATGCCCCCAATATAATGTTCGGCCATGTGCTTCGTGTGACTATGTGGACCCCCTTACCTACTCTGAGCCCAGACATATAATTTATTTATTCCCTTTCCTAAAGTTCTACTGATTACTTCAGAGACAGGAATGCACTCAGCCTAAGCTGGTTGAATTAAGGTAGTCCCCAGGATATTTGCTGTAAGTGCTGTGACACATCTCCCATGGATGTGAGGATGTGGGGCCTTGTAGCTGCTAAAGCTATTTATGACCAGGAGAGGAACATTTGACACGGTTTGGGGACATCATGTGATAACCGAAGATAAACCTGGCACTGCAGAGAACAGGACAGAGGGACAGTAAGAACTGTGGTGACGTTATGGAGTTTCTATTATAGATAAGCCACGTCTGAGGCCAAATCTGCCTCTAGACATCTCAGGTTACGCAAGGCTGTTTGTGCTAGCTTTTCTGCCGTTTGTATCACACGAGGTGTGAGAGAAGGACTTTGTCTTCTTTCTTTCCGCATCTCCAATGTCTTCTCTAAAACAACACCTGGCCCATGGTAGGAACTCAATGTGGGTTGAGGGAATCCCTAGTGAGCGCGGAAAAAAGGAAGTTATAGAGAAAGGGACCCATTCTTTTCTGGTCGTTTGATTACAAAATAACTTATTTGTTTAGATTTAATTCTTGTGAAATATATGCACATATCGTATCTAGAGAAGAGAATATCTGTGTAACTTCCACTCTGGTTAAAAGTAGAACAGTGCCAGAGTCGTCAAAGCTTCGGTTACTTCTTCCCCCATTTGGTTCCTGCCCTCACCCTTTCTCACAGAGGGCACCACAATGCTGCGTTTGCGCTAATCATTCCCTTGATTATGCTTACAGTAGTACCACTTGGCTATGCATGTCTAACGTTTAGTTTGTCTGCTTCATTAACACTTCATATGCATGCAATGATCCACTATGCTTTTGTGAATGATGTTATTTTACTCAATATTATATTTGTGAGATTGATGGACGTTGCTGCAGGCATCTGTAGTTTACTCACTTTTGGTTGCTGTGCAAGGAAAATATTGCCTTGTAAGAATATTCCACAGTTTATTCATCTCCACCACCATCATCATTATCGATGTTATTTCATAAGTTAGTTATTCACATTATAGTAGTTATTATCGTCAACATTTGGGCTACAAAGCATGGTTCTTTAAACATTTTTGTGGGGCGGTGCCTGTGGCTCAGTGGGTAGGGTGCCGACCCCATATACTGAGGGTGTCGGGTTCAAACCCGGCCCTGGTCAACAGGCAACAAAAAATAGCCAAGTGCTGTGGTGGGTGCCTGTAGTCCCAGCTACTTGGGAGGCTAAGGTAAGAGAATCGCCAAAGCCCAAGATTTGGAGGTTGCTGTGAGCTGTGACGTCACGGCACTCTACCAAGAGCAACAAAGTAAGACTCTATCTCAAAAAAAAAACAAAACAAACCATTTTTGTGCACATCTGGGACATGTGCAAAGGTGTCGAGGGTATACACCTAGGAATGGAACTGCAAGGTCGCAAAGGATGCATATCTTCATGTAGACAGCCAGGTTTTTTATGTTGGGCTAATTTACATTTCCATCAGTGGTACAGGAGTTTTCCCATTTCTCCTGTATAAGCTCATAAATTTCTGGTGTTATCAGACAACTGAATTCTTACCAGTCACCTGGGTAGGGGACTTTCTCACTGTGCTTTTTAATTATCCGTCCACTCAAATTACTTTCTTTTCTTTTCTTTTTCTTTTTCTTTTTTTTTTTTTTTTTTGCATCTTTTGGCCAGGGCTTGATTTGAATCCACCACCTCCGGCATATGGGATCAGCACCTTATTCCTTTGAGCCACAGGCGCCACCTCAAAATTACTTTCTAATTTCCATTATAATTTATTATTTTACCCATTTAAAAATGTGTTTTTTTCATTTCCAAATGTATTTTCTAGTTGTCTTCCAGTCATTAATTTTCAACATTGATTATTTATTCAAGTTTTAACTTTATAAAAACGTTTTCTATATGCTTGGAAAAATGTGAATTTTACAGTTCAAGATCTTTATCTGTCCCTTATGACAATTTTGTTATCTATATTATTTAAACATTTTACATTTTGACTTTTTTTTTTCCTGTTTGTTCTATGGAACACTGAGAGGGGGTGTTAAAAATAATCCACTATTAGGGCTTTTAAAATTTCTTTTAATGGGCCATTTGCTTATATATTTATTGAGGCAATAATGTTAGGATACACCAAATTAGACTTGTCATATTATTCTTGTGATTTAAGCTTATTGTTAATATACAGCGGCCCGCTTCTTCTTTAGCAGTATTCTGTGCTGCAAAGTTTAATGGCTATTAACCTAGCTAAATAGAATTTTTCCTTAATCTGATTATGGCACATATTAGTTCCATGTTTTTACTTACATTACAATCTTTCTGTATCTTTGTTTATCTGATGTGTCTCTTCAAAACAACATTTAGTTGGTCTTTTGACTAATTTAATCCAACCATCTTTCCAATTACCTGAGGCTTTTAGTCCACTTATATTGGATGTAATTAACGATCTATTTGAATTTATCTCTACCATATTATGTCGTGCTTTCTATTTGTCTCAGCTCTTATGGTTCTATTTGAAACACATGTTCTATGTTTCTTCATTATTTTAGATGGATTTAATGTATTTTATCATTCCATTTTCCTCTCTAGAAATATGAACGGTACGGACTTTGTTTCCATTCTTTTCATGATTATTTTTTGAAATGGGTCACTATTGCATGCTTGACTTCTGAAAATATTTTTATCATATTCTTACTTTCCTAGACAATTTTAAACCTTAGGACACTAATTATATTTCCTCTTCTCCTGGGATAGATAGGTAGATGGATGGATGGATCGATAGATAAATGTGGTATATTTTTTAGTTATAGTCTGTTCTTTTAACCCCACGAGGCATTGTAGTTATGTAATGAGTATTCAGATCCCTATGCTGGATGACTTGGAACTTAATCTTCCATCATCCACATCACAGGAGGCCATGAACCTTCAAACTGAGATTCCTCAGGTTTAGTAAATGCTTTTACCTTGGAAGTACTGATGATGCTGGCTACCTCTCTGAGTTTCAGCATTCACTTACATTCTGCCGGATAACTACTGACTCTTTCGCTAGCTCCCTGAAGCTCTTAGGAAGATGATTTGAATATTTCATGCAACGTGTTTAGCTTAGCGTTTTTTGGTTTTTTGCTATGGGAGGAGTATCAGTCAAGATGCTTGTTCGGCTATATCACCAACAATAAACCTGGCTTTGTCTTTAGATATACAATTTTATTCCAACCTCTTTCTTACATTTTTGGGCACATCTGCTTCAGTCATATTTAGTTCTTTTTTTCTTCTCAGTTCTGAGTTTCCCTCGGGAAAGTTTCTTTTCTGTCTCCCTCTCTGCTCATCCCGTTTGTGTGTCAAAAAGAAAAAAAAAAATAATGACCCTAATCATGTCTAAGATGCCTAAGCGTAATGCTCGTGATGCACTTGAATCAAGGAGAAATTCATAAATTATGTGAAATTATACCGTGAACCCGTGATCTAATCTGTGAAAGTCCTTGACACTGTCCAAGGATCCCATCAAAGTCTCAACAAAAGTACCTGCTTACCTTATTCACGTTCCTCTAATTAAGCCTGCTTTTTCTTAAGGATCACAAGCGTTCAAAGAAGTACAAAAATCTCCTTTTTAAAAATGTACTGCAGCAAAGTAGTTTTCTGCTACTCTTCGACTGAAAACTCATGATGTTTTCATTTTACTTCAATTCACTCCAGCAGAATATTTTCAAATCACATGATCACGCTGCATACTACTTTGGTGTACCAGACGTCTGAGTTACGGATGAATCTCAGGAGTGCAATGTGTTTTTGAGATAGTTCTCACTTATAATTTAGTATTTTTTCCTTCCCCCTTTTTTTTAGAGACAGAGTCTCACTTTATTGCCCTCGGTAGAGTGCTGTGGCATCACAGCTCAGAGCAACCTCCAACTCCTAGGCTTAGGCGATTCTCTTGCCTCAGCTTCCGGAGCAGCTGGGACTACAGGTGCCCACCACAATGCCCGGCTATTTTTTTGTTGCAGTTTGGCCGGGACCAGGTTTGAACCTGCCACCTTCGGTATATGGGGCTGGCGCCCTACTCACTGAGCCACAGGCGCCAGCCGAACATAAGCAGACTTATTGTGCAAGTTGCTTCTTAAAGAATATGTAAGACTTTCCCAGACAGAGAAGGGATACCTTATTTCAGTTTCTGTTTTATTCTACATTCCCTTATTTATTGCACTCATTCCCAACATACTTGTTTGCTTATAGTATCTCTTGTATGGATTATTGATTTATTTTATTATAATTCTTTTGTATGTTATTTAATTTTCATTATTTTACATTTAAGTAGTCCTATGTGACTAGTGATGTGACTAATGGCTACATAATGGTCTGTACATTACGTTTCCTTTCTTCTTAAATCATAACTGTTGCACATTAATGCATTTGTGGGGTACAATGTGCTGATTTGATGTACAATGTGGAATGCTTACATCAAACTGGTTAACATAACCGTCACCTCACTTGCTTATTTCGTTGTAATTTAAAACAGCATTAATAGTAATATCTGTAATGGCCTCATATCACAATGAAGCAAAGCTAACAAAGATGAAATGTCACAGCAGGCATTTGCTGAAAGAGAAAAGAGAAAGGATCATGACACTGAGCTGAGGTGTGAAGATGTATGGAGGAGAACGTAATTGCCGATATCTGAAAGAAAAGTGATTCTCCCACATTAACCCCCAAGATGAGAAGAGTCATTTCGATAATGACTTTCAAAAAAAAAAAAAAAGAACCACATAGAGTTTCATCACAAATCTATATTCAGTTTAGTTGTAGTTCTTGGTTTTAAAAATCTTTTTATAATTTTATAATTTAGAAGCATTCATTTATCCTGGAATTATGGCAGAGTCGTTCCCAAGGTCTGGGCCAGGCTTGTGAGCTGGTTCCTCCTGGGCTAACGTGAGCAGCATAATATGGAAAGAACATGGGCTTTGGCATCAGACGAGTCTGGGTTCAAGTTGTGATCTGACCACTCCCAGGCTGCATTACCCTGCTCACGTTTCTACCTTCTCAGAGCCTGCTTGTTCATCTGTCAAGGGAGGAGTTAACCTTACTGGCTCCCTAGAGATAGCGTTAGATTAGATAATAGGTATGAAGCTGTTAGCACAGCACACTGCATGTGGTAGGCATTTAGTAAGTCCTAGTCTTGCTGTTGTTGTTTTCACTGGGTTGGGAAAATAAGGCGGAACTCTAGTTCTGTTGTACTTTGTTGATTATAACACAAATTAATTAAAGAATCCTGGCCAAGAGACTCCCCATACTATAAAAATGGGGAAAGTTATGTTATGAATACATGAATAATCCAGTAAAAAGAAAATTAAGAGGTAGCAGCTCTCAAATAGTTTTAGGGTAAGGAGAGTGCCAGGGTGCTTTGTCCACGCCCTGCCATGATGACTAAACCCAGAAGCCAGCAAGTCATAAAAGTGAGGTTTGTTTTTTTCCTTCAATCAACCAATCGATACCATGTTTCAAGGGTGTGCTTCAATAACACCACCTTTCCTTTTCTAATTGAACAGAAGCGTGGGGGCATTGAAAACTGGAGGTGTAAGGACTGACCCTTCAAGCCCTCAAGCCCAAACCTCTCATTTACCAAATGAGGATACAGCTGTCATTTTTGATATCATCCTGCTGTTTATTGATAGCAAGGATTTGATTCAGAGGGGGAGAAATTAGACTTTGTCCTCTCTGGGTTTTTTTCCCTTAGATCAATGGTCTCCAACTTTTAGAACCACAAAGAGGTTGAGAAGGAGTTGGAAGCTCCAGGGAGCGTTTGGAAAATGGACCGAAAGCAGTTTCTGGGTGCATTTTGTAGGGGTCGTTACCAGGTGGGGATGCGTCCTTTTGTTTAAAGTCTCTTGAGTATGTATGCTCTGACAAAGGCTAGTGGTAAAAGGAACATACATGTGAAGAGGCCACTTAGAATCACTCTCCTGGCTGCAGTGAGACAGCCATTACTTTTCATTAAATAAGTAATATTCTGAGCAATCCACTTACTCATCATTAAGGGCCATTAGTAGCTACTCTTTGTCACACATAAACCCTAATGGAGCTCTATCAAGGATTTTACTAAAGAGTTGCTAATTTGCAAAGGGAAAATTAGTAATACTGGAAGCAGAATTTAGATTTTTCCCCTAAAGCTCTTCTGAATATCCTCCCTTTTCCCCTCTGCCCTGGAAAACAAAGCAGCCGCACAGTAATTACGGGGACGCTGTAGCAGAAAGAAGCTTCCTGCCCTGTGCTGCAGTTCAGTTTTCGGTCACAGGGGAGCACACTGATCTCTCTATTGAAAGTTCACATCCTACTTGCGGAATTCTCTGATCTTTTTGGACCTCAGTCTGTCCCATTTGAGGACCAGATCAGTTAGTGGGATAAGGAAGCAACAGAAGAGTCCTTGTACGTTTTTTTCCCTGGGTATTTTTTATTACGAAAGGAAAAGAAAAGTGGGCAACATAAAATTAGTAGGACATTTGACATTGTACTTCAGAAGTTAAGGCATCAGTATCTGGTCTGATGGAAGTGGTGGTAATTCTCAGTGAGTTTTCAAGGTGATCATCAGATTATTTAGGTTCTATTTTTACTCTTAATGGGCTTCATTCTTGAAAAGAGTTGTCCACAAGTGTAGGTGCTGCCAAAAAGCCACGACAAGAATAAGGCATGATTCTTCAAAGAGGGATATTTGTGTCTGGCAAGGTAGGGCCTATAAAAAGTCCAGTAAAGAAATATGATCGAACTTTTCGTTAAGCTCAGTGTCAGATTGCAGCTCTCTGCATTCCATTTGAAAATTGGCAGGTGACATATTTGTACCGAGTCTCAAATGCACCAAAATGTTGATTATTTTCCTGAAAATCTTGAAATCTGTTTTCAAATTCTTGTCTCAAATAGAGAAGCAAGGCTTCATATTTTTTGCTGTTCCACAGTACTGTGTTTAGCCAACATGTCAAAATGCACAAAATTGGTTGCCTTAATTTGAGCTTGCTGTAATTTTTTAAACATCTCTTTGTCATCTGTACTCCCTTTAAATTTTTTTTTTTTAATTATTTGGGCTTCATCGAGGGTACAAAAACTTAGGTTACACTGATGGCAAGTTCCTCTTATAATTGTGTCCCACCCCCCAAGAGGTGTGCCATACACTGTAACCCTGTATCTCCAGAAGAGTCCTTCTTTAAGCCAGAGACCAACTCTCCTCTGTCCCAATATTTCAATAGGAGAGAATTTTCCAGGACTACTCAAAAATATAACTGTAGAATGAATGGATTTGGGTTGGCTATGACAAGTTGTTTATATCTTCTGATGGCAAGTCTGTTTCGTGTGGCCAGAAGAGTCTTATTTAATAAGCATGGCAGAGAAGTAAGGTGGTCTACCTAGATGACTTCTGGGTAAAATCCGTGAGAATTCTCTCCCTGCCTCCACTTTCTCCTCCCTTGCTTTCTCTTCAATCATTCCCACTGGTTTAATTAACATCCTCTTTCAAATTGGAAATTCCCTTAGATTTTGCAGTACTCAAAATAAATTGATTGGGTAGATCATTTGGAAAGTTCTAGCATGGGCATTGGTGCTATTATGTGACGAGAAATTCTGAGATAAGTAGGACCAAGGAGTAAGAAACCAGAGAAAACCAGAGCAAAAAATCTTTAAATTTTATTTTCATTACCAAACCTGTAGAAAAACATATTTTCTTTCTTTGGCCATCTGGCTGTTTATCAACTGGATTTTTGGCTTTGACACGACAAAGAACAAATGAGCGAGTGATTTGGGGTAGATCTTGTTTCCATTGCTGGGTTTGGGATTAGTAGCTAATCTTGAGATTGTTCATAGTATAATATATTCTCAAAACATATAGACACTAAGCCCATCAGGAGGCAGAGCACTTCGTGTTAGCTAGAGGACAATTCCACTTGCAGATGCTTTTTAATTAACAGGGGCTTTGCATCAGCTTTCTTATCTACCCAGCTAGAGTTCCCACGTCCAAGCAGGTGCATCCTGTTGTGTATCACAGAACAACAAAGGGGAGCGCGAGGGCAGGGACACTTCAGACAATTATGAGCAAATGAGTGCATGCTTCCCTGCTCTCTGGCTCCTGCTGCTTCTGTCGCTTCTCTTGCTGAATTCCCCAAAGAAGTCTCCTTTAAGCAAATTGAATTAGGTTATTAAATCTGAAATGTGCTATTTTGAATCAAAAGTTTACTTTATTATATTGCAAACAAGAAGCAGTACAATAATCAAAGTATGCTCCGAAACTATCGACACAGTTTTGCCATATTAACCGTAGCTTATTTCTGCCAGCAGCATAGAAGCCTGGAGAGCGAGTGGCAATGAAATTGCAAAAGGCATTTCCATAGCTTGTTGAGAAGTGGTCCAAAGTAATCAGTTCGTGCAAGGTCTGGTGAATATGGTGGATGACACAGTTTCCAAGTCCAGCTCCTGTAGTTTGAGCAGCAGCAGCGTTGTCTGTGTGACATGTGGTAGAGCGTTGTTTCGCAAGAAGAATCAGCCTGTCTCTATTGACCAATCTCAGCTGCTTAATTATAGGCATCCTCATCATCTCATCCATTTGGTTGCAATAGACAACTGCTGTAACCGATTGACCAGGTTTCATGGAACTGCAGTGGATGATACCAGTGCTGGACCACCAAATAGACACCATTAGCTTTTCTTGATGAATATTTGGTTTTGGACTGTGTTTCAACACTTCATCTTTATCCAGCCATGGTGCTGAATGCTTGTGATTGTCAAAAAGAATCCATTTTTCACCACATGCAACAATATTGTGTAGAAATTTACCTTTATGTCATGACAACAAAGAAAAGCAAGCTTTGAGACCATTTCATTTCTGGTAGTCATTTAATTCATCCAGAACCCATCTATTCAGCTTCTTTACCTTTTGATTTGTTTCAAGTGGTCCAATATTGTTGGGATAGTAACATCAAACCTTGCTGCTAATTCATGCGTAGGCTGAAATGGATTCACTTCCACTATGGTTTTGAGCTCATCATTATCCAGTTTGGTCTCAGGTCGCCCACGTGGCTCATTTTCAAGATTAAAATGACCAGAATGTAACTTGTCAAACCATTGACATGCCGTGTGTTCATTAACCACATCCTTCCCAAATATAGCTGTTAGCTCTGCATTGGTTCCACTACAGAATTCATATTCAAAAATAACACAAATTTTTGACTTCGCCATGGTTTCACAAAAATCAGTATATGAACTGTGAAAGATAATCACAGACCAAAATGTGCATTTGAAAGAACGAGGGTGTCCCGTGCCAATAAAAAATAAAACAAGAAGTGTCAAAGTGCAATGTCGGAGATATCAACTGTCCAACTTAGTACTTCAGTTGCTTACTTGATTTGTTAATTCAACAAATATTTACTTAATACTTCTCTGGGCTAGGCCCAGCTGTGTAACACTGAACACGGAGGGTTCACTATCTAAAGTGAAAGGCAGTCAGCGAGATGGATATTTTAATGCTAGAAGTGTTGGGAAATTTCCCCACCTCAATTACCTTTCCTCTCAATAGTGTCTCTTTCTCTGTCTTTATGGGCCTGCTTCTTCGGTTTTAATTTTAATAGGAGAAGCAAGCCCCACTCCACAATGCCATGGAATCCTGCAGAGGATGTTGCTGCCAACCTTGCCCACTGCTTTGATGCAAGGATTTCTACCAATGCCAGGAGCTGGTAGTGTCATGAAACCCAAGTAGAACTATTGGCATACAGCACACAAGTCACTGAACTTAGCATAGGTGTTCAGAGTAGGACAACAGTCCTCCTAGTTCCTCATTTCCCTATTTGGGTCCACCGGCAGACTCATCAAAACCCCATTATCTAGGGCCAATCTTGACCTCGAGTGAAAGACAGAGGGGTAGAAAGAGTGAGAAATCTTATACCCTCGATACTCATAAGGTGGTCCACAGACCAGAAGCATTAGCTCCCATTACCTGGGAGCTTACTGGAAATGCAGACCTACTGAGTCTGGATCTGCCTTTGAACAAAATTCCCAGGTGACTTGTAAACATTAAAACTTGATAAACAGGTGTTCAAAAATCAATAATTTTCAAACATTTCCCCAATACCCACACATTAGATGATGATTCTTCATAGGGCACATTTCCAAGTGTGGTCAAGATCATAAACACTCCCATACTATGAATGAAGAATGATCAGAGAGCACTTTAGTACACCAGTGCCCCCATCATGCTTAAAAGAACTGGTCTATCTTAGCCACTTTTTCTATAAATGAGTGAATTTTCTAGGACCTATACTTTAAGCTTGTGATGGAGCTGGGATCAAGAATCCAGATTTTCAGTTGCCCTTTGGATCAGCTTTGAGTCAGGAGCTTTCTGCTTTGTCCCTAAGACTCAACTCCTCAGGGGCTGTGTTTCTGTCATTTGTGTCTCAGGTTCAAGGTGCCAGCTCCTAATATCTACAGACAGCTAACATGATTATTAACCCACTTATCTTTGAAAGATTTGGCAATCTTATCTCTGTCTGTCACAGCAAGACCTTTGCCTGCTTGTGACATCCTTTCATCTACAAAGACCATTCTATTCTGACCTTACCTCCTGGTCACCCTGCATGCAACTCTTGGCCCCTGGGCTTTACCTTGACCTCTGTGAAGAGCACACATTGCACAGTAGTTTGCTTTGAACTAGTTTTGTGACCTCATCGCTCCCTGTGAACATCCCCCATAAAACAGATTCCACAGTGAGGCACCCAGATTTAGATTTTCCAAATTCTGGAGCCTACCTGAGCTCTAGATCATAAGTTCAGATTTTTCTGTTCGGTCTTATCTAACCTCCATCTAATGTCATTAAGGTCAGATCCTGACTACCTTCTCTTCTCTTCTTTTCTTTTCTTTTCCTTTTTTTTTTTTTTAGAGACAGAGTCTCACTTCAGGGCCCTCAGTAGAGTGCCATGGCATCACACAGCTCACAGCAACCTCCAACTCCTGGGCTTAGGTGATTCTCTTGCCTCAGCCTCCCAAGTAGCTTGGACTACAGGCGCCCGCCACAACGCCTGGCTGTTTTTGGTTGCAGTTTGGCCGGGGCCGGGTTTGAACCCGTCACCCTCGGTATATGGGGCCGGCACCGTACCCACTGAGCCACAGGTGCCGCCCCTCTTTTTTTCAAACAATGTGCAAGCTGCAGTAATAAGAAGAGAGTCTGGAAAGCAAAGCTGTTTTTTTATTATTTCAAATTAATATGGGGGCACACAGTTTTAGATTACATTGTTCTCGCTTCCAAGGTAAAGTTCCAATTGTAAAAGAACCCCTCACCCAGGGGACGTGCCGTACACCTTCTCATTGTGCACATTAGGTGACATCCCACCAAATGCCCTCCCTCTTTCAATTAACTAAGGGTGAGGAGAAGTTAAAGGGAAAGGCTTTCTTTTCCGAAAAAGGAAAATAAAAGCCTCTTCCCTATGGCAAGAGTGTAATCTAACGTTACCCAGACTGATTTAGTATAGAAAGACTTCAGATTCTCAAATGTTAACATTTTATAAAGAGAAAATGATATAGGAATATGGTATCTTAATTGTGGGGGAATATAGTCCCTTTCAATATTGATATTTTTGCCATAAATGAGGACCATGTTCCCAAACCCATCTCTGACTAACACAGCAAAGTCCCTAAACTACTTATTTATCACTTGGGGACCAGGGCCTGTTCCAGGCAACATAGAAAACAGGCAACACGAATCTAAAATATTCTCCTCCCGTAATCATCTTTTTGGGAGCTCTTGCCCTTTTGAGTACTCAGTGCACTCTCCCTGACTGTTCTCACTTCTAGCAAAGAAGAGATCACCTGCTATACAATATCCAACACTATGCGACCTTTGCTAGAGTATCTGCATATTGAAAGACCCCGAGAGAGGGCAAAACTTATCCCAAAGGAATGATTGCTCAAGATGGAATTTGAGACATCAAGACTGGGGGAGATCTCTTGGCAGTGAGGTTTCCAGGTGCCCTCCAGATCCCATCAATAGTCACTTGTCTGTTTTTCCCATGGATGTCAGGTCTGAGGAGAATGACACCTGCCCCTGCCTTGCTTCATAAAGGGATTAGTCAGGGTAAAATTAGGTCAGAGATGTTAAAGTGCTTTTGACACAAATCAAATCAGTGTTTTGATTTTTCCCAATCTAATATAGCCACTGCCTTAGGGTCAGTTTCTGCCTCAATCTCTCCATCTTTCAAAATTAGAATACTGTATTCTTGCACATCTTTACAAGGCTGCTCAGTGGAAAGAAAACAAGTATGTTTATTGTGATGCCCATTGAATAAGAAATATGTGAGACCACTGCCTTAACGTGACCAATAACCTTGCAGAAGGAACAAGTGGCTGTTTTTATTCTGCATTGGAGATTGGTCTTGAGCTAAGCAATTCCCAGGCAGGTGAAAATTTGGCACCCCAGAACCACTCATCAGAGAAATGAATTCTTCCCCTGTGTTTAATGGCTTAAGGAAGGAAACATTTGACTTTAGGAACAGACCCTAGGCCACGTGCAGTGGCTCACTCCTTTAGTCCCAGCACTCTGGGAGGTTGAGACAGGTGGATGCCTGAGCTCACAGGTTTGAGACCAGCTTAAGCTAGAGGGAGACCACTCCCCATCTCTAAAAATAGCCAGGCATTGTGGCTGGTACCTGTAGTCACAGCTACTTGAGAGGCTGAGGCAAGAGAATCACTTGAGCCCAAGAGTCTGAGGTTGCTGTGAGCTATGATGGCACAGCACTCCACCACAGGTAACCAAGTGAGACTGTGTCTCAAAAAAAAAAAAAAAAGAACCAGCCCTCATGCCATTTACCTGGGTTTTTCCCTCAAAACTTACTCAAATGCCTTCAATTGAGCCACAGGAAAGGAAGTGGCTGTATGGTACTGTTTCTCAAAGTGTGATCTTCAGATGATTACATTGGCATCACACACTTGCAACAAATGCAGATTCTTCACTCGGGCATCTTATCAAACCTATCAATTCAGGATCTCTCAGCGTAAGACCAAGGAAGTCATATTTTAAACACAAAAAGATAACTCCCTGGTATACTAACACATGTGACCCACAATCACCAGTGGATTGGATTCTTTGAGTATGACTGTAAGGCTATGGTTTTAAATACTCACCACACACTAGAATCACCTGGAGAGTTAGTTTAAAAAAAACAAAACTATGGGACAGTGCCTGTGGCTCAAAGGAGTAGGGCGCCGGCCCCATATATGGGAGGTGGTGGGTTCAAATCCAGCACCCCGGCCAAAAACTGCAAAAACTGCAAAAAACAAAAAACCGACTATGGCCAGCCCCACTCCAGAGCAATTAAATAAGGGGGGCGGTGAAGCCCTGGCTTATGGACTTTTAAAACAACTCTTCTGGTGATTTTATGAGTGTCCACAAGGTTGGAAACCATTGCTATGGGGCCATCCCTGGGCTCACCTGACTCTTATACCTTCCTTGGGTTGCCAGGGACTACTCAAGGTCACATTCACTGACAGGTTTACCCCTTCCCAAACTTCTTTTCTCTTTATGCATTATGTGTCAAAAGAATGTACAGAGCACTTACTCTGTGCTACGTACTGAGGAAGTTACAGTGAAACAAACAGAAATGGATTCTGTTCTCAAGTAGCTCACAGTCTAGTAGGAGAGACAGATGGACCTAATTCCAAAAGGTGAGTAAAAGAGGCATTAATCTCGCTAGAATTCCCTTGATGATCCTGCTAGTTCCTTGAAATAAGCACCTCAGTTCCCCACAGACCAAAGAACACTTTCTCATAAGGATCCCTTGCTTTATCCTCACTCTCATCTCCTTGTTCAAAGCATCCTTTAAGAGACCTAATTTTGAGAGTTTCTTTTTTTTAATTAAATCATAGCTGTGTACATTAATGCAGTCATGCGGTACAGTGTGCTGGTTTTATATACAATTTGAAATATTTTCATCAAACTGGTCAACATAGCCTTCATGGCATTTTCTTAGTTATTGTGTTAAGACATTTATATTTTGCATTTAGAAAGGTTCACATGTACCCTTGTAAGATGGACCATAGGTGTGGTCCCACTAATCACCCTCCCACCACCCATCGTCCCCCCTCCCCTCCCTCTCCCCTTTCCCCATATTCTTGGGCTATAGCTTTCCTATGAAAGCTATAAACTAGTTTCATGGTGGGGCTGAATACATTGGATACTTTTTCTTCCATTCTTGAGATACTTTGCTAAGAAGAATATGTTCCAGGTCCATCCATGTAAACATGAAGGAGATAAAGTCTCCATCTTTCTTAAAAGGCACTGAAGTTCTTAAGATTTTTTAGAGCTGTGTGAGTTTCTTCCCAGATCCTGGAGATTCCCCCAGCTACGAGATACAAACTGGTAAGTCTAGCACATGAATATTGTAGCATAGTTAGGGTAGACTAACCAATCCTGACTCATAGGGTTAAAGAATGGCCTCCTCTTACCTGTGCCCCAAACTTGCTTTTATCTTTGAATTCAGTGCCTATGAAAATCTCTTTCTAAAGTTAATTTTATTGAATTTTACTGGTGATAATAGAACTTTTGGGTAGCTATTCTAGTTCAGGCTAATGTATGGAGTAAAGGTATCATCTACCTCCTTCCTATAAAGGAATTTAAATTAAGATGTTGCTATTTAATCAGGCTGGTGCAGAAAACATGTCATGGCCATTGGACAGCACAAAGCATCAAAATGTGACATCTTTAAACTGGCAACATAGTTTTCAAAATATAAGCTTTTGCTTCTTTCCCTTCATGTAATAATGTACTTATAATTTATTAGCTGATAAATTGTCTGCGACTGTGAAGTCAGGTCCTACATAACACCAAAATGTATTCTTTTGTAAAAAGGGAGAAGTCAGTTTTAATGATCATGACCTTGTTCAATTTGACATTTAAAGGAAACTACAAATGAACCTTTCCCATTTCATTTACCACATTCAGAGCCTGTCATTTCTAACCTGATCTGGTATACGTTTCTGAAATCTAGCTTTGTGAGAAAAATCTTTATTTATTTATTTTTTAAGCCCCACTTGGAAATGGTGAAACTGGAACTGATAATTTAGGCTCCTAGTTTCTCATTTAACATCAAAGCACATCCCTTTCATTTATTCCCATTTAGGAAATGATTATAGTTCTAATTAACAGCAATCTGAATTTCCTCAGTTCCTCAAGAAAGGAAAAGTGGTGTTAGTATCTGATTGTGGAAGCAATGGTGGGCTAGGGCAACTGATCTCAGCCAACGTATAAACTGGGCAGAGGCTACTTTGGCTGAGCTAATACTCAGGACTATGGAGGAAATTAATTTAGCTAAGGATAAAAGGTGAGAAACTTATTCTGAAAGCCCTTTGAACATAAGGCAAAGGAATTATAATTACTGTTTATAGTGATTAGCCTTTTCAGTTCCACTGACTTGCTTACTTATGTCACCCCCCACAGTAAACAGCAGTGGTGGGGAAAGGAGTCATTCAGGAACTAAAGGAATATTCCAAATTCCCAGATAGTCAATTATAAGCATGGAATGTGCCAATGAAATCTTAAGATAGCTTTATTGAGACAATATATCTCAATAATTCATGCTAAACACATATAATACAGTTCGTCCATTTACAGTGTATAATTCAATTCTTTTTAGTATATCCATTGAGTAATGTAATCATCGCCACTATCTAATTTTAGAAAGTTTTCATCTCCCTCAAAAGAAACCTCCTACAGTTACACAGTAATCTCCCGCTTTTCTGTGCCTACACCCCCTTACAACCACTAATATATGTTCTGTCTCTATATCCTGACCTACTCTAAATACTTCATATAAATGGAATGATAATACATAACTTGCTGTGTGTAGTTTCTTTCATTTCGCAAAATGTCTTCAAGGTTCGTCCAACTTGTAGCATGTAGCAGCATTCCATTCCTTTTTAATGGCCGAATAGTATTTCATTGTATGGTGTACTATATTTTGTTTATTCATCAGTTGATGAACATTTAGGTTGTTGCTTCTTTATAACTATTAAGAGTAATGCTGCTACAGACATTTGTGTACACATTTTTGTATGAATATTTCTGTTTATTTTGGTTACATACCTAAGATTGGAATTGCTCACTCATATGGTGACTCTATATTCTACATTTTGGGCAATGGGTTCTTAGTTATGGTTTCAAACATTCTTTTCTATGGGCAATTGAATTTAAAGGGATAATAAATGAATACGCTATGAAGGCTTAAATGTAATTTTTTTCTTGATACCATTTGTCAAATTAAATTTAAAACTCCAAGTAAGTTTATGCAAAAACATGAATTGTTTAATTAGCCTCCTAATTACATGATTAATCATATCTGTACATTTTAATATCTTACACAGATACAATGTTTAGAAAACAAGACTGCTATCTGCTTAATAATGCTTGAGATGATTTCCATGGTGCCCTGGATATTCTTCCTTTAAAGCAAATGTGCTTGGAGAAGAAGAAAGAAAAAAGCTCACTCCTTTTCTCTCCCGTTCCCTACTTTCTTTCCCTTTCTCATTCCCTAAGAGGAAATAAACTTATACTGTTATATCTTAAAAATACAGAAAAAATAGCCTTTTCTATTTTACAGTAAGTCCTTTGCTATATTGCTAGTTGTTACAAGCCACAGGGGTGATACTACAGAAACCTGGGGACATCACTAAAGGGTAGCTGAGTCAGACCCAAATGTTATCAAGTCAAAGCAATGCTGGTGGAGCAAGGCTCATTGCTCTTCTATGACAATTTTGGTGAATTGCGTTCAGACAACAGCTATGGCACATTTGTGTGGTGCATTTGTATGTGCCTGGAAGTGTGCTACATACTTCACATACATCAATTTATTAAACTCATTTTATAGAAGGCCTAGAGGTTTAAGTAACCAGTTCAAAGCCCAGGTCTGTGTGAATCTAGAGCTCACACTCTTAACTACCTAAGCTCTATGCCAATGAGATCCTAACTTTGCACAGCTTCTAAGTCTTCTCACCCAAGAAAAAGTAAGATAATTGGGCTCTTTCCCCAACACATTCTGGTACTCCTGATTACCAAGTGGCAATGGAGGTAGGTGGCCTCAAAATAACCCTTCTTTTTATTTCTAAATAGGAAGGGTGTACAAATGTTTTTGTTACATGGATACCTTGTGTAACACTTAAGTTAGGGCTTTTATTATGCCCATCAAAAGAACAGTGATCACTACACTCAATAGGTAAGTTTTCATTCCTCACCTTCCCTCCTACCCTCTCCCCTTCTGGGTTTCCAATGTCCCTTACATATCTTTATGCCCATGTGTACCCATTGTTTAGCTCCCACTTATTGGTGAGAACATGTGGGGTTTGTTTTTCCATTCATGAAGTACTTCACTTAAGATAATGGTCTCCAGTTTGATCCAAGTTGCCACAGAGCACATTGTTTCATTCCTTGTTTATGTCCAAGTAGTACTCCATGGAAAAATATGAGTCACCTTTTTGTTATCTACCCATGAATTAGGACACAAACAAATAGAAAAGCATTCTATGCTCATAGATTAGTAGAATCAACATCATTAAAATTCCCATACTTCCCAAAGTGATTTACAGATGCAAGATAATTATCATCAAAATGGCAATATCATAATTCACAAATTTAGAAAAAAATAATCCTAAAACTCATCTGGAACCAAGAGACTGAATAGCCAAAGCAATCTTAACTAAAAAGAAAAAATCTGGGGGCATCTCATTACCTGACGTCAAATTGTACCACAAGACTATAGTAAACAAAACAGCATGGCACTGGTATAAATGTAGAGATATAGACCAATGTAACAGAATAGATAATCCAGAAGCAAAACCACCTGACTAACTGATATTCAACAAAGCATACAACAACATACACTGGGGAAAAGACACCCTATTCAATAAATGGTGCTGGGAATATTGGAGAGCCACATCCAGAAGAATGAAGCAGGACCCTATCTCTTTTCTTATACAAAATTTAATTCAAGATGGATGAAAGTCTTAAATATAAGGCATAAAATAATAAAAATCCTATAAAAAATGTTGGAAAAACACTTTGAGACCTTGGCCTGGAAAGAGAATTTATGACTGTGATCCCAAATACAAATATAGTATCAATAAAATAAATAAATGGGAATTAATGAAATTAAAATCTTCTTCACAGCAAAGGAAATAATCAACAGAGTTAAATAGATAACCAATGGAATGGGAGAAAATATTTATGAACTATTTATCTGATAAAGGGCTAATATCCAGAACATACAAAGAATTCATTCAAATAAGCAAGAAAAAAACAAACAAACAAAAAAACCATCAGAAAGTGGACAAAGTTCTTGAACAGAAGTTTTTCAAAAAATGGTAAACTAATGGCCAATAAACATGAAAAAATGTACAACATCACTAATCATCAGGAAAAGCAAATTTAAACCACATTAAAATAATACTACCTTATCCCTGTCAGAATGGCTCTTATTCAAAAGCCCCAAAGCAATAGATGTTGGCATGGATGCTGAGAGAAAGGGATGCTTACATTCATGCATTAGTGGTGGGACTGCAAATCAGTACAACCTCTATGGAAAACAGTATGGAGGTTCCTCAAAGTAATAATTTTGTACTTATCATTCAATCCAGCAATTCCACTACTGGATATCTACCCAAAGGAAAAACAGTCATTATATATATGTATATATATCCTGCACTCAAATGTTTATGACAGAACAATTAAAAATTGCAAGGGTGTGTAATGAAAATAAATAACCTTTATATTTACTAAATGTACCATATAAACATCCAGGAAAGGAGTAGCTTTCTGTTTTTCTGATGGTAACTACTATGACTACATATTCTCAACCCCCAAGAGGAGAAGGAGGAGAAGAGGAAAATAAAGCCTTCAATATTTTCCCTGCCCATGTTTCCATTCTCACCTCCAGCAAATCCTTTCCTCATACACTATGCTTTAGTAATATCTCAGTGATGGGAATATCTTATACCTACTATGTTGCTTTCTCATCTTTCTCACCTCAGGGTTTTGTTCATGTTGCTTTGTGGCTTCTACTGTGTGTAATGCCTTTCTCTTCCTCTTCACTTTGGAGAGTTTCCAATTATCCATTAAGGCTCATCACCTGCTTCAGACAGCCTACCCTAACCTCTCTTTTGTCTCTTCATATCTATGCATGACTTTATATTGTAGTATTTTCCACACTGTAATGAAATTATCTGTTTCTGGGTCTCCTTGTCTTAATTGTGACATCCTTAAGAATGAACCCTCTATCTCATTTGTGTGGAGTTTCAGTGCCTAGCTCAGTGATTGTAATACACAGCAAGTATTCAATAAATGTTTGTTGAATGAGTACACAAATGAATAAATGACCTAATAATTATGGAGTACCTATTATAGATCAGACCCTTTCAAAATCTCAAATCATTTAGTCCTCAAGACAAACCTGAAAGGTATGTAGCATGTCAATGTTAACAAGTGAAGAACTTAAGTACAGATCACTGAGCTGGTATATAGCAATGCTGGGATTCAAACCCAAGCCTCAATGACTCCAAAGTCTCACTAGGTCCATATGCCTTCCCTTATTCTCTACAACAACAGAAAACTGGACCCTGGATTTCCAATGCCTGTTATCTGTGGCCATAAACCATGGGAATAGCCCTCAAGTTCAAACATTTCTATGTACAAGTTACATCTCTCATGTTTTATAACACTTAGAAATAGCACACAATATCTCTGTCACACAGCATACTCTGAGTTTTTTAAAAAATATTTTTTGGATTATGATCACAGAGGCTTGGCTAGAATTCAGCACCTAGTTCTTTTCTTTTTTCTTTTTTTTTTGGCTGTTTTTGGCCAGGGCTGGGTTTGAACCCGCCACCTCTGGTATATGGGGTTGGCACTCTACTCCTTTGAGCCACAGACGCCGCCCCCAGCACCTAATTCTTTATGATACTCTAAGTGCTTTAGTATGAGGTTGGTCACCTCATTGTGCATGTCAAAGGCAAGCAGAAATGACGTCCTACTACTTATAAGCATGGAAAACAAGGTCTAAGGACTTTAGCAAAATACAGCAATAGAGATTCAAGGGTGGTATACCATTTATTGTCAATGCTTTTATATGATTAATTTTAGAGAATTTTATTTTCTTTAATTCACCCAGAATCTAATTGCCTCACTCGGTAAGCAAGAGATGCCAGAGAGCCTGTTAGAAGGCCTTATTAATACTTGTTAATACATGTCTTACACCCCTTTCTGAGGCTACTGAATATCTTTGTCTGATTCTATCAAATAGTAATGGAACTAGTTTATGATCTCTGAAGCATTACTGGTTCCCACCAAATTGGTTCTAAATAGTTTGCTTTGACATATATCATTGCACTCACTCAGCACAGACTTCATTCTTTTTCTGTCTAAACAAGAAGCCATCTCAGGCTGCCTCCATTATTACAGTCTGTGAAACTGTGTTCCTGTAAGTTATCAAGAGATACTTTTGCTTCCTCCTCCTCCTCAGAATATGCTCAAGGTAAAAGCCTAAGTGGCAGAGACAAAATTAACCACATCATTTAACCACAATACTCCTGTTCCTTCTACTCCATTGAGCTGCCTTCCAAGTTCAAATCTGTGGCCCTCACAAGCCATGAAAATGTCCCCTAAGTTTTAACATTTCAATGTCAAAACCATCTCTTCCGTGTGGCCTCTTCATTCTTAGAAGCAACTGGAAAACACCCTCCATCCCTTTCTTTACCAGGAAGATTTTGTTACATCATTCAGAATAAGGTGCAGTCTGCTAATGATGGCTGTAAGGTGTTTACAGTCATCACTTTGAGTTTTCTTGAGGACTTTCCTAGGATAACTGCACTGATTGTGTACTCATTGTGTACTTCATCTAGCTTGTCACTAATAGATGCATTCCCACCCAACTGTCAATGTATCTTTATCTAGGCATGGAAATGCTAGTACCTTATTCCCTTCTTCAAATATTTGTGACTGTGTTGTGTTAATCATTCCTCATATTCTGGCTTTATCCAACTTTGGCTGTATTTCCTTGCATGAGAGAAAGAGTTTATTTTCTTTCGATTTTTAATCTATATGGAGTCCTCTACTCACTACCTAGAATCCAATACATCTATTTTCACATAGAGAGCTTGGAGTTACAGGTGTGGGATGGAAATAGTTGTTGAGGAAAAAGGAGGAAGAATGTCAACATTCCGATCTTCCAAATGATCAGGTAAATAATGTGATGCTTGGAAACATCACAGAACTGTCATGAGAATATGAAACCAGCTATATAATGTGTGATACATCGATCTGTTCAACAAATATTTATCAAACTTTTATTATGTGTCAAGATCTATTGTAGAGGCTGGAAATATGTCAGTGAACAAAAACAAGAAATTCCTACTCCCATGGAGCTGCTATTCTAGCAGGGAAGGACTGACAGTAGCAATAAATATAAAAGTAACTAAATTATCTGACATGTTAGAAGGCTATAAAATAGAAACTTCTGCATAAGATAGAGCGAGGTTATGGGGATTGGTAATGCAGGGTGGGTCAACTAGGTCATTTTGTATGTAGAACAGGATGGTCAGGAGAGGTTTTATTGAGAAAGCAACAAGAACAAAAACCTGAAAGAAGGATAGGAGTAAGCCATCTAGATATCTAAGGAAAGAACATTCCAGACAGAAGGAAGAGCCAGGAACAGTGCAAAATCTATCAAACTTTCAGTAAGATGGAAAAACCAAAGCCTATTTCTACAACATCACAGAAATCAGCCTTGGTTACTATTTATATAGATTTAAGCTCATTATGCTTGTGTTTGTAATTACAAAAGTTTCAGATTGTTCCTGAAATTGCTCTCTATAAGGCTGACCCTCTTATCTATAGACCATGTTACCTTGAAACGACATGTAGGCAGAAGGAAATACATATAATATATATATGTATATATATATGTATATATATTTAAGCAAATGGGTCTACTTAGCCACCTTCTGTAGCTAATGAGGAAAATGGTTTAAATCGGATTTTTTTTTTTTTTTGAGACAGAGTTTCACTATGTTGCCCTTGGTAGAGTTCCCTGGCATCACACCTTGTAGCAACCTCCAACTTTTGGGCTCAACCGATTCTCTTGCCTCAGCCTCCCAAGTAGCTGGGACTACAGGCACGCGCCACAACCGCTAGCTTTTTTTTTATTTTTATTTTAATTTTAATTTGCATATGGAACACAAGGCAGAGCTGTCCAGTGAGGTCATTGGCTATGAACAACGGAAGTATTCTCCTGCGTAAGAAGGTAACCGGAGCTCCAGTGGCGCAATTGGTTAGCGTGTGGTGCTTATACGACAGTATTAGAAATACCAAGGTTGTGAGTTCGAGCCTCACCTGGAGCACAATGTTTTGGGGTTTTTTTTGTTTGTTTGTTTGTTTGTTTCTTGAGACAGAGTCTTACTAGGTTGCCCTCAGTAGAGTGCCCTGGCATCATAGCTCATAGCAGCCTCCAACTCTTGGGCTTAAGTAATTCTCGTGCCTCAGCCTCCCAAGTAGCTGGGACTACAGGCGCCCACCACAGTGCCTGGCTATTTTTTTTTAATTTTTATTTGCTTATTGAACACAAGGCGGAGCTGTCCAGTGAGGTCACATGGCTATGAACAACTGAAATACTCTGCTGAGCAAGAATGTGATTGGAGCTCCAGTGGTGCAATCTGTTAGCGCATGGTACTAATATGACACTGGGAATGGAGTGATACTGAGAATGTGAATTTGAGTCTTACCTGGAGCACAATGTTTTGTTTTGTTTTGTTTTGAGACAGAGTTTCACTACGTCACCCTTGGTAGAGTTCCAAGGTGTCACAGATCACAGCAACCTTAGACTTAAGGGATTCTCGTGCCTCAGCCTCCCAAGTAGCTGGGACTACAGGGGTGTGCCACAACGGCCGGCTATTTTTT
>NW_003852504.1:4437364-4521608 GCF_000181295.1 Otolemur garnettii | reverse complement strand
TTTTTTTTTTTTTTAGACAGAGTCTTACTATGTTGCCCTCAGTAGAGTGCCGAGGCGTCACAGTTCATAGCAACCTCCAACTCTTGGGCTCAACTGATTCTCTTGCCTAAGCCTCCCAAGTAGCTGGGACTACAGGCGCCCCCCACAATGCCTGGCTATTTTTTTTTCTTGGTTGCCATTGTCATTGTTGTTTGGCAGGCCCAGGCAGGTTTTGAATCCATCAGTCTCGGTATATGTGGCTGGCACCGTAATCACTGTGCCCTGAGCCTAAACTAGATTTTTTATACTATTAGAGCCTTTTCTACCTGTATTGTGATTAAACTTCTGAAACTATTAGATATCTGATTACATTTTGTTTTTTTTACACTCTGAAGCAGGTACAACAAGCCCAGAAATGGCTGCTAGGATTCTAAATCAATGCAAAATTGAGCAGCTGCTCTTGTCAGCACTGTAATACTTTCTGTACAGTATTACTTAGGCTAACATATTTGTGTCTGTGATTTGCAACCACTTCATCAGCTTTCAGAGCAGTAATGGTTACTTATCTTCGGCTTGTCTCTGGAGCTGTGTGCTCCCTTCTCCCGTCACCATGCCCCAGCTTCTTGCTCTACCTACCATGCACTCCAGTTCTTTAGTGACAACCGTGTGCCTTCTTCTCAAAGCCTCATCTCTGCTTTCCCTGCATCTAATCTGCCCACCTGCCCCAGAGTATCCCTTTAAGCCTGCAGTCTCACCTGTTCCCACTCACTTTCTGCAAAGGAGCCTGTCCACTAGCATTGCTTCCTGAGCTTTGTAGAATTTCTGCTCTAGAAGGTGCAATTTCTTTTTCATCACCAACACAGTTTCACAGACAGACTGTGTTGTGGTCCATTATATCACTTCTAATAAACACAGTGTACAGTGTCCTTTCTGATTCACCTGTGCAAGTTTCACCTTGCTCAGCTTATCGGTGTTGCTGGGAGGGCTTCATTTATTTCCATCCATGCAGATTTTACATTTCTTGATTTTTTGTATATCTCAAAACTTCCATACTGACTCACATGTTCCAAGGTCAGACACCTAAGTCCACAAAGTCATCCTGGAAAACGTGCTCCCTACCACATTGCTGCATATCTGTATGGTCACCTTTGAAGTACTCCCCTTGGGATGGTATGCACCAAAGCCAGCACCTAGTGGACTCTTCAAAGCAATTTTAGAACTCTTTTTCTAGGATGGTCTCAAACTCCTGAGCCAAAGTGATCCTTCTACTTCAGCTACCCAGAGGGCTAGGATTACAGGTGTGAATCACCATGCCCAACCTGTTGAGAATTTTTATCATGAATAAATATGAGAATTTTTCAGATGCTTTTTCTACATATGTCAAGATGATCATGTGATTTTTGTCCTTTATTCCCTTAATAGGGTGTGTTACATTGATTTTGTATATTGAAGCACCTTTGCATTCCTTGGATAAATCCCATTTGGCCATGGTATGTAATCCTTCCTACATTTTGCTGAATTTGTTTTACTAATATTTTGCTCAAGGTTTTTGTATTTATATTGATAAGAGATATTTGTCTGTAGTTTCTTTTCTTGTGATAGCTTTGTCTGATTTTGGCATCAGGGCTATAATGACCTCATCAGATGAGTTGGCAAATGTTCCCTCTACTTTTATTTTTTGGAAGAGTTTTAGAAAAATGAGTTAATTTTTCTATAAATACTTGGTAGAATTCACCAGTGAAGCCATCTGGGCCTGGACCTCTTTTTCGTCACTAATTTAATGTCTTTACTTATTATAGGCTTCATCAGATTTTTCTATTACTTTGTGAGTCAGTTTTGGTAATTTATGTCTTCCTAGGAATTTGTCCATTTCATCTAGGTTAGCTATTAATAATTTTTTGGCATGCAATTTTTCATAGTAACCTCCTATAGACCTTTCTTAATTTTTGCAAGGTAGATATTAATGCCCCATCTTTCATTCCTGATTTTAATTATTTGAATTTTCTCTCTTTTTTTCCTTTGTCAACCTAGCTGCAAGTTTGTCAATTTTGTTAATCTATTCAAAGAACCAACTTAAAAAAGTTCTCTCTTGTTTTTATGTTTTATATTTCGATTTATCTATACTTAAATAATTTTTTTTTTTTTTTTTGGAGACAAAGTCTTACTTTGTTGCCCTCAAGAGAGTGCTATGGCATCACAGCTCATAGCAACCTCAAAAGTCTTGAGCTCAAGTGATCCTCTTGCCTCAGTTTTTCTATTTTTAGTAGAGACAGGGTCTTACTTTGGCTCAGGCTAGTCTCAAACTCCTGAGCTCAGGCAATCCACTTGCCTTGGCCTACCAGAGTGCTAGGATTACAGGCGTGAGCCACTGCACCTGGCCCTATACTCAAATCTTTATTTTTCTTCTGCTTTATTTGGGTTTAGTTTTCTCTTCTTTTCATAGTTTCTTAAGGTAGAGAATTTGGATACTTTAAGTTATAATATGTTAGGTAAATGTTCACCCACTCCCAAGTGCTTGAAGAATTATCTCCCTCCATTATTTTGGTAACTGTTTCATAGTTTTCTCCTCTTTTTCTCTTCCAGTATATGCTGATGACTTTAGCAAACACATTGACATCTCATCCTCAGCTCTACTGAGTCCCCAATCCGTGTCTCATTCACCACCAATCACAATGTCCCCTCCCTAAATCCCATCTCCATGAAGAAATACTCTTCTCCTCAGATCTTGCACTTAGTTTCCCTCCATTAAGCACAACTTCCATTTCTGCCTCCAACCCCTACTTCTCCATCACACTAGACTGGCCTTTTACCTTCTACTTACTTTGTCTTTTTTCAGTTCATAATGCTCATTAACACTTTTCCCACAATTAACTCCACATAGCCTGGACTCTAAATTACCATTTTTGTTCTTTAGTATTTCTCACTATTCTGCGGTGCATGATTCTGTTCCTAAATCAGCTCATTGCCCTCTGTCTTATACTCCTGTTTAAGACAGGTTATGGCTGTAAGAAAGCCTGAATGTATTCTAATTTGGACCAAAAAAAATCACTGCTGCTACTTTCTCTGACAAGTCACTAGTATGATGCTTGGCACACAGCTGGAATGCTATGAATATAAGTTTCTTCCCTATTCTTTCCCATGCTTTTGCTTGTTAATTCTTGTCCACATACTCCTTAGTTACTATTTCTTTTTTTTTTTATTTATTATAGCATAACTGTGTACATTAATGCAATCATGGGGTACAGTGTGCTGTTTTCATATACATTTTGAAATACTCTCATCAAACTGGTCAAGATAACCTTCATGTCATTTTCTTAGTTATTACTTTATTAGGTATATATCCAGAAGACCAAAAATCGAATTACAACAAAGATATTTGTATCAGAATTTTTATTGCAGCCCAATTCATAATTGCTAGGTCATGGAAGAAACCCAATAAATTGTGGTACATGTACACCATGAAATACTATTTCTAATCTTTTCCATGCAACCCATGCCTCACATGTTCTGCCCACACAGCTCTCCCATTCACTTACTTATCTGCCTTTGTTTCTAAGAAGATGTCACAATACAATCTGAGTTTTCTATCCATCCTCTCTCTACCTGTGACCATCCTCTAAAGCCTTCTCTCATACTGAAAGATAGCACCACTACCCTCTCAACAGAGTACTGTATATTTTTTTCAGTTCACCACCAAACTCCAAGATTGAGTCTGGAGTGCAACTTCTCCATTATGGAGTGATAATTCTTCAAGACCCTAAGGAAAGTTGGCGTAAACATTTATGTGGTAAAAGAAAGTGGTCTCTGCCTCTGTTGCCTTTATTTTTCACCATCTCTGCTCTCTTGACTCTGTCACCATTGGCTTCCTCCTCCAATACTCATCAACTATTTTTTTCTGAGATATCCAGTGACACATAAAATCTTAAAGGCATAGCCTTTTCTTAAAAATCCATCCTCCTTTATGACTTCACTGGTGATGAACACTAAAAGTCTCTCGCCTTTGTGTCTTCTGGGACACTATATACTATACTCTTCCCTATATTCTTTTTTTTTTACTCTTGTCCCATAAATATCAGCATTTCCAAAAGTTCCATCTGATGGCTCTCCATTTTCGTCTTTTTCTAATCACTTTTTCAAAGAACATACTCATTTCCTACCACTTCAACTATCCCCTGGATGTAGTACACTTAATTTTTTTCCTCTTTCCACTTGTTCTCCTTTCTGTGCTCTAGCCTGTGCTGAATGTTTCCATTGAGAAACTTAATCGCCACCTATATCACACATGTTTAAAATGCAATACAACCTCTTTCTTTCTAAATTGTCTTCTCTCATAAACTCTCCTAATTTTTATCAATGGCACCACCACACTGTCAGTTAGGTAGACACAAAATCATACTTTGCTTTGCCCTTCCAAATTTCTCTGCCTGCAAGCCCTAATGATTTCATTTCCTTCGTTGAAGTAAGGGTCACTTTCATATGTTCATATGTTCAACATCACTATTTTTATTCAAATCCTTGTTGCAATATGCCAGAGTTAATTCGTCTCCTAATTATTTTATTTCTTATAATTTCTCCCATACTCTTTTTCTTTTTTTTTTTTACTGCACACAGCTGCCAGATTTTTGTCTGTTTGTTTGTTTGTTTGTTTTACACTCCCTTGGTCATGTCACCTGCCTGCGTACAAAGCCTCAAAAACTCTCTAGTGGACAAAGTGCAAACTCTTTGTGATTCGTTTAAGTCCCTGTACTTTCTGTCCCTAACCAGCAGCACATCATTCTTAAATCTATTAAAGCCCCAATTATTCATTAATAAAACTGTCACCTATGTTGAACTATGAGTTCCTACAGGTCCAGAAGCGTGTTGCATTCATCTTTGTAGCTCTAGGCATAGTTGGCCTTAGATGTTTAATAAACAGATATTAACTTCAATAAAATTGTTATGATTTTGGATCACAGAAGTCACATGGAGAGTCGGATGTGGGATATACTTACCCATTTACCTTGGGTACTTGTCCTTTGTGTAAAGGAGCTCTTCTTTCTTACTTTTCTACTTCTTTTCTCAATTGGAAATGAAACTTTCAGATTTCAGGATTCAGGTTGGCTGTTGTACATTTTATTACCTTACCTTGCTCTGGCATATCCAATTGCTCTCCACATATCACTCCCATAAATACTCTCTTAACAAATAAGACTGACAGAGAATTGTCAGGGTATCCTGGCCAGTGCAGGCACACTCTGCCCACATCCATGAAGATCTTTCAGGAAGCCACGTTCATGTTTGACCTTTCACCAAACATTAGCAGTGTGACATCTTCAAGTCTGAAAATACTGATGACATTGCAACCTAGATGTTGCTATAGATGTTGGGAATTGTAGATAATTTTTAAGGGTTGAGACATGATGAGATAACTTTGTATGTTAGTAGAAGAGTTAAAGAGGAAGGTTCTATGAAAGAAATAAATCTAGTATTGTGAATATTCAACTATTTTGAAACTAACAGATACTATTTATAGTATTTAATGTAATTCTTCATTTACCCACAACACAATCCAAAAACCATGATGAAAAGATGGCAATAATAATACTTTCTTTCATGTATGTTGACAAGAGCTACCGCAAATATTACTAAAATTTGGCTATGATTTTAAGAACATCTCATGTAATAAAATTGAAATTTATGAACTTGACATATCAGAGTGAGCAATTATCTATATTAAAGAGGTATTATGCACAGTAGAGGGTTGCTGATCTTACGCATTTCTACGCTTTGGTGGTATCTTTACATCTACCCTTTAAATAATTTGTATTATGATTTTTTAATTTCAGATTGTATTCTGATTTTTGATAAGGATGTAAAGAACAAAAAAAAAAAAGAAAGAAAGAAGAGCCTCTCCAATAAATGATGCTGAGAAAACTGGATATCTACATGTAGAAGTGTGAAATTAGACCCTTATGTCACACCATACACAAAAATCAAGATCAAAGACTTAAATATAAGAAAGATCTAAAAGTGGAAAACTACTAGAAGAAAACATAGCATATAAGCTCCATGACATTTGTCTTGGCAATGATTTTTTTTTAGAATATGACCCCAAAGGTATAAGCAACAAAAGAAAAATAGACAAATGGGATTATACCAAACTTAAAAGCTTATGCACAGCAACGGAAGCAAATAACAGAATAAAAAGACAACCTGCAAAATGGGAGAATACATTTGCAAACCATATATCTGATAAAAGATTAATTCCCAAAATATATAAGGCATTCAAACAACTCAATAATAAGAAAACATAAGTTGATTGAAAAATGGGCAATGGACTTGAATAGACATTTCTCAAAAAAGACATACATATGGACAATAGGTCTATGAAAAAATGCTCAACATCACTAATCATAAGAGAAATGCAAATTAAAACCATAATGTAATGTCACTTTGCACCTGTTAGAATGACAATTATCAAAATGACAAAGGATACCAAGTGTTGGCAAGGATGTGGACAAAAGGAAACCCTTTATACTGTTGATGGGAATGTAAACTAGTACAACCATTTTGAAAAACATTATAGAGGTTCCTCAAAAAGTAAAAATAGAACTAGCATATAATCCAGCAATCCTACCATTCTTTGGGTATATATCCAAAGAATACAAAATCAATGCTTTGAAGATATCTACACACTTATGTTCATTGCAGTGTTAGTTACAATAGCCAAGGTATGTAATCAACCTAAGTGCCTATCAGTGGGTGAACAGATGAATAAAATGTGGTATAAATACAATGGAATACTATTCAGCCTTTAGGAGGAAGGAAATTACGTCATTGACAACAATATGGACAAACCAGGAGGACACTATGCTAAGTGAAATAAGACAGGCACAGAAAGGCAAATATTGCATGATCTCACTTACATGTGGAGTGTCAAAATGTTGAACTCATAGAAACAGAGTAAAATGGTGGTTATCAGAGACTGAGGGACAGGAGAATTGGAGAAATTTTTGTCAAAAGTCACAAAATTTCAGTTGAATAGAAGGAATAGGTTTAAGAGATCTATTGTATATCATGGTGACTATAGTTAATAACAATTTATTGTTTTCACTTGAAAATTTCTAAGAGAGTCAATTTTAAGTTTCTTTTTATCACAGTATGTATGTGAGGTAATACATGTGTTAAATAGCTTCATTTAATGATTCTACAATATATGTATCTACCAAAACATGATGTTATTTATATACCATAAATATATGTAATTTCTACTTGCCAATTTAAAAAATCCTGTACCCTTTATAGTGTAAGTTAAATTTGATACAGGTTAAAAGTCTCTGATTCTTATTAATAATAATCAACATCCAACACTTTGTGTTAGCTCAAGATCATAATAAAAGCTTTGCTGTTAATAAATAATATTTCAGCAGTGGCGCCTATGGCTCAAAGGAGTAGGGCACCAGCCCCATATGCTGGAGGTGGTGGGTTCAAACCCAGCTCCGGCCAAAAACTGCAAAAAAAAAAAAGTAATATTTCATTCAGCAATTTTAAAAAATAAACAAAAATCTACATTTGTTTCTATTTCTCCTAGAGCAAATCTACAGGTAAAATGAGATTGTCCTTTATTGGTTGACATTGTGTTCTGTTATATCATAAGCTTTTTAAAAAATTTATTTTAGTCCTAACAGCAATATGGATGTGGCTGTTACTATTTTAATTTAATAAAGATAAAGAAAATGAGGATAGAGAAGTAATTTACATAAGAACATAGCTAGTTGCTGACTGGGCAGAAGAGCAAACCTAGCCTCTGTCTCCAACATCCAGTTTTATTCTCTCAAATCCCTAGTTACACTGGACTTATTGTGGACTCCTCTCCTCTATCCATGGGGCATGGTAGTCTTTCCCATGGCTTTCCTTATCAGCTATATACTAAGGACTCCCATCTCAATGCCTCCAGCTCAGAGCTCCCACCTGAGTCTAAACCCCATATAGACAACCGTCTACTGCCCACTGGATCTCCACTTGCATGTCCTGTGGGCATCTCACTTCATACTCTACTCATCCCCTTTCCCCTACATCAAATCTGCTCCTCCTCATGTATTTCTCAGTTCAGTGAATGGTAACACTATCCATCCAGTCAGCCCAGCCAGAAGCCTAGGAACCTTATTGATCACCTTCTTCTCCTCCTTTACCCCGTCCTCCACCCATATCCAGTTGATCACCAAATCCTGTCCATTCTTTTTCCAATATCAGTATTAACTCTTCACTTACCTCCATTTTCCACTACACCCTTTTTTACCTGGACCACTACAACACCTGGTAATTTGTCCTCCTGCTTCTGCTCTTACCAGCCTTCTCTCTCCTCACCAATTTCTTCAATACACAGCAGAGTAATCTCATACTTTCATATCCCTGCTTATAAACCTGGAATGGTATCCTATAGCCTGACATGCCTTCCTTGGCCCCCAGGGTAAGCCTGGATCAGGAGCACCTGCTGTGCTCTCTCAGCACCCTGTGATCAGTTTCCCCCTAGGAAAACTCTCAGCCTAGATGAAAATGCACCAGTTTACTTTCTTGTCTCCTCAACTAGGCTGAAGACTTTCTGACTCTCCGGGGTTCAGCTCAGTCCTACTAAATGTTTTTTTTTTTTTTTTCTTAAAAAAGGTAGAAGTGGATTTCTTTTTTTTTAATAAGTCACTTGTACATAGATCATGAATACATTTGTGCCATTATGGGATTCCATGTGTTGATTATTTGTACAAATTGGAGCGCTTACATCCTACTAATTAACATAGCTTCACCTCATTTACCCAATTACAGTGTTAAGACATTTGTGTTCTACACCTGATAGATCCAACTTGTACTTGCAATATGCTCCAAAGGTGTGGTCCCCCACCTACTTAATGTTTCTGAACGAATTAATTCTTGCAGTTGCCTGTGCTTATGTCTTTCTGGTTTTGATACAGGTTTGGATGGAATATTCTTTAGGTGTCACCTGCTAGTAGCAAAGTCTGAAGAGGCAAACGGTTGATGTTCCTGAACTTCATTTTTTATTATTGTTTCAGGTTAATTGAAGGTACAAATAGTTAGGTTACAATGTTCGCATTTGTTAGGTAAAGTCCCTCTTATAATTGTGTCCTGCCCCCCAAGAAGTGTGCCATACACACTAACATTGTGCCCATTAATTGGGAGCACACCCATCCCCTTCACTCCTCCCCTTTCCCCCCTCCCTTATTCCCTTTCCCCCACCTCAAATTGAATTGAGTGTTTCTCTTATGTGGGTATGTATTAGATTGTCTACTGGCTTCATATTAGAATTGAGTACATTGTATTCTTGCTTCTCCATTCCTGTGACATTTTACTAAGAAGAATGTGTTCCAACTCCATCCAGGTTAATGCAAAAGATGTAAGGTCTCCATCTATTTTAATGGCTGGATAGTATTCCATGGTACACATATACCACAGCTTGTTAATCTATTCCTGGGTTGGTGGGCATTTAGATTGTTTCCACATTTTGGTGATTGTAAATTAAGCTATGATAGATGGTCTACTGCAAATGTCCTTATGATAAAATGATTTTTTTTTAGGGGCCATGCTAATCTTCTCTGTATTGTTCCAATTTTAGTATATGTGCTGCCAAAGAGCGCTAAAACAATTTTTTTTTCTTCTGGGTAGATGCCTAGTAATGGGATTGCAGGGTCAAATGAGAGGTCTAATTTGAGTTTGATGATTCGGAACTTCTTAAAGTTATTAGAGATTAGTCAAGGAGACAGAAAGAAGGTGATTTGCTTTTAAGAGTTGAGGGACTGAACTAGTGGGCTTTTACTCCTGGTTCTGAGGGGTTAGTTAATGTTGAGAGTTGTATATTCAGTACTATGCTATATGGAATCTTTTGGGCTCTGTATGAACACAGTATACTGATACTTTCTTGTGGATTTAGCATAACTGATTAGTGAAAATCTCCCATGGTTCTCTTCTCTCTCCAACTATATATTTTTTTCTTCTCCTGCAAAATGTCAGATATACCAGAAAAGTAAGAAATCATTTTTTTAAAAAAAGAAAAGTTTTCCCCCCATTTGGGTAAATACACTAGTAGTGGATTACAGGAGCAAATGGTAGGTCTACTTTAAGTTCCTTGAGGAATCGCCATACTACATCCCATAGAAGTACCATTTGCAGTCACACCAACAATTTATGAGTGTTCTTTTTTTCTCTGCATCCATGCCAGCATCTGTTGATTTGGGACTTGACATAACCTATTCTTTTTTTTTTTTCTTTTTGACAGAGTCTCACTCATTCACCCTGGGTAGAGCGCTATGGCATCATAGCTCACTCTTGTGTCAGAAATATTTTGTAATTTCAACAACAATTTTTTTCCCAATCTCCCTCTCTCATGTTGAGTTAAGCAATAGTACAAAAGTATAAAAGGTTGTGCTTTTTAATTAAATCAATAAATTTTTTCTTTCTAAAAAAAAGAAAAAATTAATGAACAATTCTACATCCGTGTTTATAAATTTTTCATTCTTCACCTTCAAAAAACAACTAATATCCAGTTTCATAATTCAAATTGTAGAAAACTGAAATTTTCTTCCCAAAGATGTACTATAATCATCCCAATGAAATCTCATGGTAGGATATACCAATGTGAAGAAATCACAAGTGACAAATTATGTCAGTTCCAGTGACGGAAACTGCATTAGTTCGTCACTAAAGAGAACGCTTCAAGGTAGAGTGTGTGGGGATGTATTTTTATATACAAACTAAATGAAAATTAAATCAATTATCACAATAATTCAAGCCCCAATTCCCCAAGGTTTGCTTCAATTAGATAATTGATGCAATTAGGTGAAAGGTTTTGAGGTAGATTTTTCTGGTCTGAATTATCTCAAATTACTTTAATTCTCCACTTCACTTTGATTATGTAGACCTAGTTCATGCTTGAGTGTGAGTGAATTTAAGTGATTGTTATTCTGCTAGCTCCGATAATCCCTTGCTACATGGCCATGGCCATCTTTTTTCTCCCATAAAATGTGATCTGCAAACAATGTTTATAAGCCAATTTCAAGGACAAAACCACCGCTTTACAGAATAAGTGTGTAGAATTTGATATTTAATACTTAATGGGAAACAATTACTGGAAAGGAATAGTTAAATGAAACTGTTCAGGAGTGAGCTTTGCGGCCTCCAGTATTTCCCTCTTTGTGTTGCAAAGGCTAGGCTTAGAGAAAAAGTTGACTCAAGACAAGTAATACAAACTTTATGTAAACTTGGTCTTAACTGAAATAATTTTACACAAATAGAATGTATTGTGGCAAAAATGCCTGATTATCTTTAGGTCAGATTCTTAGCAGTATCTACCAGGTGTCAGGCAGAAAGTCAATAAGTGATGTACAACCCTGGAGTGAATGCGGCCTCCGGTCACATTCTATTGACTTAGAATTGTATATAAATCACGGCTTAGTAAGTTTGATTATCTTGTTTTTTCCTTTTTCTCTAGCAAAGCAATATTAGATTATTGAGGTGGGGCAGGAGGAAAAGAAAAGAGGGGGGTTTTATTCTACACACTAGGAAATGTCAGTGTAAGGAAGACAGGAGAATCTGGGGACATGAAGGGTGGGAGTAAACAGCCTAGAAAAATTCACCAAGACTTGAATTTTCATCCAAACAGAGTAATAATGATTAAACGATTAAGTATTATCTTTTAAAGAAGTCAGTCAGGGGAGTATGTGGTACATTTTGCAGATTTGTTTTAGCTCAAGTGACTGAAAAACATTTGGTATCAAAACAGATATGCTTCAGGTATCTGGAAATTTTATTTACAAGGAACTCTTAATTCCCTGATGGCCTCAATTCTCAAAAGTAGACTTGTAGAGCTGCCTGCCATTAATCTTATCTTAAAAGTTGACTAAGTCAAATGTAAAATGCGTGTCTCCTTTGAGTTTTTAATCCCTAGTCTAGGAATGTACCCCAGGATATTATCACTCAAAGGCAAAACAGATGCATGAATGTTCATTAATCTTGTTTTTTTCTGTCATAATGAAAAACTGGAATCACTGCCAATGTCCAACTGTGGAAGGCTGGTTATGAAAATACTAACAGGCTATTAAGCAAGATATTGTGGAAGGATATTTAGTGATATTTGGGAAGATATTTATAATATATTTTAAGTGAAAATTTAAAATACACATTGCAAAAGAACATGTAAGTGCAATCTCATTCCTTCTTTATTGTACATATTTAAGATGTAGAACTTGATGTTTTAGTATATATACATTATAAATAATAAAATAATCACTACAATCAAGCTGACATATCCATTACCTCACATAGTTACTTTAAAAAACTTCTTGTGGTGAGAATACTTGCTATCTACTCTAGTTTAGCAAATTTCAACTAGAAAGAACCTCTATAGTAGAACCTCTGTAAGTTGACAACCCAAGAGACTATAAAAAGCTGGTCAACATATGGAGGTGGGCAACATAAGGAACTAGGCCTACTGTACTGATATATGTGCATATCTCATCTATGAAAATTAGGTCAACTTAAGGAGGTGATCAATATAGGGAAGTGGTCAACTATGGAGCTTCTACTGTATATGGTTCTGTATTGTTACCTATAGTCACCATGCTATACATTAGATCTCTAGAACTTATCTATCTTACATAACTGAAACTCTGTACCCTTTGACCAACATCTCATTTCCCCAACCATCTTCTCCCTGGAAACTACCATTCTACTCTCTTCTTCTATGAGTTTACTGCTATGGACTCCACATATGAATGAGAACATGTGGTATGTGTCTTTCTGTGTCCAGTTTATTTCACTTGACATAAGGTCCTCCGGGTCCATCCATGTTGTCTCAAATAGCAAATTTCCATCTTTGATAAAGGCTGAATTATACTTCATTGTATTCATATATATATATATAGTTATCTCATTTTTGCATAGTCACGTTTGTATATGTTTAGATCTAGGAGAATATTTAGAAAGAGGTCTCCAATGTGTTTAAAATAATGTGGATTCAATGGTTGAATTGAAGTGATGAATGTATGTTCCTGATATCATGGGATATCATGATACTTTCAACTTTTCTGTATGTTTAAAAAGCATTGTAATAAAAAGTTGAAAGGAAAAAGTCTTCATCTGTTTAAGAACACTAAGACATGTCAAATTATAGGGTTTGCTGATTTGTAAGATTGATCACATCTGTCATCTTAAACTGTGTTTATGTATAAGGTATTATTGTAGAACATCAATGTCCGTCTGTTCAACTACCATTGAAATTAATGTCACAATTCCATCCCAGCTCTCCATTCCCTAATGTACACATCACTCCATGGCATGCATGTTAACTGAAGGTCCAGACTTGGAAAACCTCTCCTTCTCAGCTGTACATAATTTCACAGAACTCAGAGGGGACTGAGAACCTGCCCAGCAAAAATAATCACACCCAACAATGGGCTTCAGTCAATTTGGTAACTGGTTGTTTATGAAAAATAAAGTGACACTGATGACATGTATAAGAATGTAACTTAAATCATATCCTCACTTTTCAAACACAAGCATTAAAAAATAAAAACCAAACTATCTTAGCCAGGTGTTGTGGTGGGCACCTGTAGTCCCAGCTACTCAGGAGGCTGAGGCAAGAGAATCCCCTAAGCCCAAGAGTTGGAGGTCATTGTGAGCTGTGATGCCACAGCACTCTACCTAGGGCCACATAGTGAGACTCTAGCTCAAAAAAAAAAAAATACCCAAACTATCAGATGGGCTCCTCCCCACAAAATTCCTATTTCTACACCCAAGTCTTCAATTACTAGTGAATTTGACTGTTTTCTTTTAGGAATTAATATGTATATTGTTTCTCTACTTTTTGACTGAAATAGTCATTGATATGTCAGAGCTCTTTGTATGTTATATATAATAATTTTCTGTTATATGTAATGATGATTTCCCCCAGTTTGGCATTTACCTTTCATAGTGTTTTGACTACTTATAAATGTTTGTACTTACATATTAACATCTATCAATTGTTTATAGCTTCTGCCTTTTATGTCATTTTTAGAAAATCATTCTCCACTTCAAGGTTATAAAAACAAGATATTCACCTTTAGATTCTTCTAATACTTCTAGTGTTTCTTTTCTTTTTTTATATTTAAATATTTAAATGATCTGGAATTTATTTTGCTTTAAGGCACCATATAGAATCTAACTTAATTTTCCTTCCAAATTACCTGCCATTTGTTCCAATATCATTTATTGAATAATTCTTCCTTTTCCCCCCACTTTCTCCTAATACTTTTTCTGTATGCCAGTGAAAAGGAAAACATTATTTATTTTATTTTTACTTTACTTTACTCTTTACTTTTACTCTACTTATACTTTCTGAAGTATATGGGCTGTAACTTGGCCCTGATTTATAAGTCTGATGGTAATTTCCCTCCTAATCAAAAATTAACTTTGTATTTTGAATGTCTAATATTTGATTCTTCTTCTAACAGTGGTATACATGCAAATGGAAATCTGAACTCTTGTGCAAAATTTTTAAGTTTAGATTAGATTACACCCATATTAAAATCATTTTGCCAAGTCTCTTCAATCTTATTGAAAATTTTGTTTGCAAGCAGACATGTAAATATAGCACAATCTGAATCTGGGCAATAACTTTTCATACAACCTCAAGATTTTTTTATCAGCCATCAACTACGAAATATGACATTTAATTAAACTGATGTTATATAAATCAGCGTATAATTTTTACATATTTCTAAGCTCTATTAGGCCTCATCCTGGGAAAATAGATAGCAATGTGGTTCAATCAAATTTCTCAGTAGGGATATAGTCATTAGCAAGTTGCAAATCATCTGGCCAGGTAATCTTTACCATCTTTCAAAGTTTACTTTTCCTCTCTACCTTAGTAATTAAGAAAATGAGACTAAGAACTCAATGCCAGTGACTAATTGGAAAAATATGGTCTAGTATGCTCTGATGCAGAAAAATCACCTGATCCTAAGAATAATAACCAAACTTGTTAGCCTTTATAAAAAGAAGTAATCAGAGACATTTCCAATGTATCTTCAAATACATTATTGACACTTTTGAGGTTGTTTCTTGACAAATGTGCTGTAACAATGCTATTTTTATTTCTGTGAAATAAAGTATTTCTGTAGAATGATAGTATTTCTCAGGACTATTATTACACATAGTAAAATCTTTTGTCTTTTATTGGTGGTCAACATTATGTCATGAATTGGCCCATTTATAGAGCCTACATTCATGACTGAGCACTGACCTGGAAGAAGACCTGAGCCCTTGTCTTGACTCTACTTCTTTCTAGCTTGTTCTGTGTCCTTGGGCAAGTCAGTTTCATATTTGGGCCTTGTTTCCCTCATCCTCATCAAAAGGAAGAGATCGTTTCTGTAAGTTTAAGATTTCTTTCTGTTTTAGCTGTGTACATTTTAGGTTCACTGACATAGTTGCAAATTTATTTTGTAACTGCTACACGGAGAATCTGGTAGGTTTTGTCATTTGTGATATAAGTGGAACAAACATACAAATATATGGATTATGTACTTTCATGTCCAAATGTGATTTTTATGGGTGATACACAATTTTCCCTATCAATTGAAGAATGATTGATTGATTGTTACAGAGTGTGACATCTCTGTACCAAGCAAGCCAAAGAAATTCCCCAAAGGCTTGGATTTCCCTTTACTTTAAAAGTGCACAAAGTATAGGCTGTACCCTATGCCACCAGGTAAATGTCCAACTGACTTTTGGAAGGCCATGACATGATTTTTAAATAGAATCTAGATGGTAAGGTTAATTATAAAACCCCAATGCTTTAAAGAACTCCTTCAGTTTTTCTCATACTTAAAGATTTTAAAATTTGTTTTAAAGATGAAGAGCTATAATCAGTGTAAGAGTCTGGGAATCTCTACTTCCTACTAAAATGAATAAAAATAGAATGAGAAGATTGACTCACTTGATTTTATTATTATTTTATTATTTATTATTATATTATTATTTTATTATTTACTTTATATCTAAAGGACTGTGGGTGGTAGGGCTGAGGAATGACTGGGGACCAGATAGGGCTACAGAAGTGAAATTTCATGTCTCTGTCTCCATTATTTTTCCAACTTCTCCATATTGTACTTCTTGCTTCACAGAATAACTCAAGATAAAATGTCCATAATTAGTTCACAAAGTAAAGAGCAATCCTAAGATATTATAAATACTATTACTCCTCTCCTCTTCTCTCTCTTTTTTTTACTGCTGGGGATTCACTGAGGGTACAAAGAACCACAGGTTACATTGATTGCATTTGTTAGATAAAATCCCTCTTATAATTGTGTCCTGCCCCATAAATTGAAGACTTACGTACTACACTTTAATTAGATTCTTCCTTATAAATCATAGTAGCAGTTTTGTGACTCTCAAATATGTGACCTCCAATGAAAGAATCCCACTAAAGAACTCTGGGTTACAGAATTTGAGTCAGATGTTATTTTCACATCTGCTCTTGACCAGTACATTGAGAACATTCCCTTTTTTTGTAGGGTCAAACACAGGGCAGTGAGGCTGTCTCTAGGAAAGTCTATATCTCTTCGTATCTTTAGAAGGAAAGAACACGAGAACTCTAGCCATTTGCCAGCTAAGTCAGGCTAAAAAGTGCCTTCCCTAACTATGCAGAAATGAAAAGTAAAATGTATTTGGATTAGATTTTTCACAAGGCTCAGGAAACTACCTTTCTTCTTGATTTCTTAGTATTCGCATTCAACAAGATAGTCAGTGACAGGATGGGCTTATACATTTAGCATTTTTCTCTGTCATATCTAAAGCTAACAGCATACTTGTGCTATTTAGTCTTCATAATATCTCTATTTTATATATTTTTATTATTATTTTACAGATAAAAAACTGAGGTTCAGTTAGGTTATATGTCTTGCCCAGAATTAATCACCTAGGAATATAAAACAACCAGAACTTGAAGCTCAGACCTGTCAAACTCCGACCCTCCACTGTAGGGTTTGATATCTAGCTATGGTAGAAACTTCTAAAATACTTCCATTGGAGAGACTTGAAGAATCTCTCCTGGATGGGAAGAAAATGTGTTCATCAATGTAACTGTAATAGATACCTGCAATACTCAGAGGTAAGGGCTAAGTGAGGAGGAGCAGAAGCAGCTCAGATAAATGGGGACATTTTTATTGCCTTAAACAAACTTCTAGGAAACAGTACTTTATCATCCTGAGTTAGGCACCTATACACGATTTTGCATATTAACATTTCACCACTGAATAAAATGCACTTATTTCCAAAGGCTTCTTTTAGTCCAGTAAGACATATAACTTTCAGCCAGGCATGGTGATAGTGGCTGACATTTATTGAGTGCCTGCTATGAGCCAGGCATTATTCTAAACCTGTTTTCCTGAATTATGTCATTATCACAATCACCATGTGTAGTTGGTACTATTATTATACCCTTGTGGCAGATAAAGCAACTGAGATCCAAACATTTGAAGTGGGCTATTAAAGGTCTAACAGCCACAAAGTGGCAGAGCCAAGATTCCAATCTATAGGTCTTAAGGAAAAGACTTTTCTCTCAGTATAACTACTTTCCTCTCAAGAGAGCTAGAACAATCAAGATCCAACCAAAATGTTTTTTCTTTCAAAGAATACAAGGTAGCAGGCATTTGCAGGATTCATTCATCTAAGAAAGATGGTAGTTGTTAAATATTTATTGCTACCTTTCTTGGTGAACAGAAAAGATAAGTCTAGATAACACTGGTTACAGATCTTTGCCTTCACTTTTATTTCTCTGATAATCATGAAACCATTCCAAATCTGCACGTCTGTTATTGTACCCTTGCCTAGTGATTAAAGCAGTTAGCCAAGTCCTGGGATATTTGGCATGGTACAGTGATCACATCTCTTGCAGTCCACAAAACAAAACAACCAAATTCAGTGATCTCTTTGCCAGACAAATTAATCACTAATGTCTTAGCATAGAGTTTAAGAGCCTCCACAATCTGACTTCATTTTTCTTCACATTTTCTGTTCCCCATCTCCTTTCTATCTACCCCAGACTGCTACTGTTCCCTTCACAGGTCCATGCAGACGGTGACGGTTAATTTTATGTGTCTAGCTTGACTAGACTGTGGGATGCTCAGACAGCTGTTAAACATTTCTGGATGTGTCTGTTGAAGGTGTTTCTAGAAGAGATTGATACTAGAATTGGTAGACTGAGTAAAGCAGACAGCCCTCCAAAATGTGGATGGGCATCATTCAATCTATTGAGGGCCTGAATAGAACAAAGAGGTGGAGATAGGTTGAATGAATTCTTCCTAACTGTTTGAGCTGGGACATCAATTTAGTGCTCACCATTCTCAGGGCTTCAGACTCTGACTGAAATTTATACCATCAGCTCTCCAGCTCTTACACCTTCTACCTATATGTAGATGGCAGATTGTGGGACATCTTAGCCTCTAGAATCAGATGAGCCAAAACCTTATAATAAATCTCTCTCAATCTTTCTCTCTTTCTCTATTGTCTTATGAAGTCTAGACAATTAAGTTCATGAATTTGCCACTGTTGGCTTATGTTGGTAGCACTGTACTCAGTAAGGTTTCATAACCTTGGTACATCAATGTCTCACAGCTGTGTTTGTGTCAATGTGTGGTGGTGTCTTGCTGAGTGGTGTTCATTATTATTGTTGTGTGTTTTTGTGTCATATCAGAAAGAGTTCCAAAATTTCTTTGAAGGGTGGACTAAGCACTTCAGTGTGTTGCTTCCCATGTGGAGTACAGTGATAGAGTAGCATAGGACTTACAAGATGACCATAGTGATATCTAGCAATAAGATATGTAGCTCTTTTTCTAGGATGAGTTCTTGAACTTAATTGTCAGACCTGTATATGTGTGTGTGTGTGTATGCACACTTGCACACATATAGGCAGTCCCCAAGTTGTAAAAATCTGACATACAATCAACTCACACTTATGAATGGAGGCTATTATAGTAAGTTCCCATGTTACAAACATCCAACTGACATACAACTCACACTTATGAAGGGAGGCCATTACAGGTAATAGATAAACATACCTCTTCCAACTTACGTATAAACTCAATGTAAGAACAAACCTACAGAACCTATCTCATTTGTAACCCAGGGAATACCTGTGTGTATATACCGAAGGTGCCAAAACATGTCTACACATTTTAAGTAATGAAAAAATGTACTAAAATTGTAAAACCCAAGTCATGTTTGAGTTCTGCTGTTATAAAAGATACAATATACAAGATGACAAATATTATTGGTATATATTGAGTATATATTGGTATATATTGGGTATTAAAATTTTAATACAATTTTCTTTCTTAAATGTGTATACATTGTTTTAGCACCCTCTGTATATCACGTTTCCTTAGCTAGATCCCCCTCCTTTTCTTCACTTGTTTCCATTTTATCCATTTTTTCTTAATTTCAAGGTATTCTGAGAGTAGAAATATTTTTGGTTACATAGATCACTTTAGGAATGCCCAAGTCGTGGTTATAAGTGGGCGCATCACCCAGTTAGTATTCATTGTACCTTTAAGGTAGGTTTTCACCCATCATCTCCTCCCCTTACCAGCGGTTCTCAGCCTGTGGGTTGTGACTCACAGGAACTGTATTAAAGGGTCACAGCATTAGGAAGGTTAACACCACCTTATACCTTACTTGATTTCCATTGAGTTTCACTGCCCTCTATGCACATGTGAGCCAATCAGCTAGTTACAATTTAATGGTAAATACATGTGGTGTTTGTTACATTCTTTTTTTAAATTAAATCATCCCTGTGTACATTAATGAAGTTATGGGGTACAATATGTTGGTTTTATATACAATTTGAAATATTTTCATCAAACTGGTTAACATAGCCTTTATGGCATTTTCTTAGTTATTGTGTTTAGACATTTATATTCTATGGTGAGATCACACCTACGGTGCATCTTATAAGGGTACATGTTTTTTTATATTCTTTAGATACCTCACTTAGAATAATGGCCTTCAGGCTCATAAAAATTGTTGCATAAGGCATTAAGTCATCTCTCTTCATGACTGAGTAGTATTCCATGCTATATGTATGCCACATTTTATTTACCCACTCATGAATTGATGGGCATTTGGGTTGATTCCATATCTTTACAATGGTGAATTATGCTGCAATAAACATTTGAGTGCAGATATCCTTTCCATATACTGACTTTGTTTCCTTTGATAAATATCTATTACTGGGATGGCTGGATCAAATTGTAGGTCTACTTTTAGTTCTTTGAGGTATCTCCATACTATTTGCCAGAGAAGTTGTACAAATTTGCACTTCCATTAACACTTGTGAGTAAGCACTCCTCTCTCTGCATCTGTGCTAGCATCTTTGCTTTTGGATTTTATTTTTTATTTTATTATTTTATATTTGGGGGGGTTGTTTGTTTGTTTCTTGAGACATAGTCTCACTCTGTCACCCTGGGTAAAGTGCCATGGCATCATCATAGCTCACAGCAACCTCAATCTCTTGGGCTCAGGTGATCCTCTTGCCTCAGCCTCCTGAGTAGCTGAGTCTTTGATTTTTCTCTCAGCTAGACAGTTATTGGTGTATGGGGATCTTCCTGATTTGTGTACATTGATTTTGTAACCTGAGACTTTGCTGAATAAATTTATCAATTCTAGGAGTCTCTTGGTGGAACTCTTGGGGTATTCTAGATATAAGATCATATTATCAACAAAAGCCAACTATTAAACTTTATCTCTCCTGATTTAGACACACTTAATTTCTTTCTCTTGCCTGATTACTATGGCTAGGACTTCCAGTACTATGTCAAATAGAAGTGGAGACAATAGGAATCCTTGTCTTATTCTAGTTCTTAGTGTAAATGCTTTCCAGTTTCCCCCATTCAGCATGATGTGGCTATGGCTTTGTGTCATATATAGCTTTTATAATTTTGAGATATGCTTCTTCTATGCCTAGTTTGTTGACAGTTTTTCATGAAAAGGTGATGAATTTTGTCAAATGCTCTTTCTGCATCTATTGAAATGGTCATTTGGTCTTTGTTTTTGCTTCTGTTTATGTGCTGAATCACATCTATTTATGTATGTATGTTGAACCATCCTTGCTTCCTAGGGAAGAAGCCCACTTGGTCATGGACAGTGATTTTTTAAATATTTATTTATTAAATCATAAACACATAGATCATGTATACATTAATGTATTTATAGGGTACAATGTTCTGATTTCATATAGAATTAGGAACACTTACATCACACTGGTTAATATATACCTCATCTTGTTTACTTAATTATTGCGTTAAGACATTTATGTTCTATACTAATAGATCCAATATGTACCCTTGTATTATGCACCATAGGTGTGAAGGCACAAGGTGGTGAGGGGAAGGCAATGTGAAGGGTACATTTGATGTGAAGGCACACTGAGGAAGGATACCCCACCATTCACCCTCCCTCAATCTAACCTCCCCCCTGACAGTGATATTTTTGATGTGCTGTTGAATCTGATTTGCAAGCATATTACTGAGGATTTTTACATTTATATTCATAAGGGATATTTATCTGTAGTTTTCATTTTTTGTTGCTTACCTTCCTGTGTATAGTATCAAGGTGATACTGGCTTTGTAGAATGAAATGGAGAGGATTCCCTCCTTCACATCGCCTTACCCTGCCATGTGCCTTTACATAGCTTCCCCCACACCCTGCCTGCCCCTGTGTGCCATAACATTGACTCCCCCTCACTGTGCCTTTACATTGCCTTTCCCCCTGACCCCCCCACATGTGCCTTAACATTGCCTTCCCTCAGCCCATGGGCCTTCACATTGCCTTCCACCCCACCCCATGTGCCGTCACATCACCTTACCACCCAGTATGCCTTCACGACTTCCCCCTTTCACATTGACTTCCCCTGCCCCCATGTGCCTTTACATTGCCTTCCCCCAGTGTGCCTTCACATCAAATCCACCCCTTCACAGGGACCTCCCCTGTGCCTTCACATTGCCTTCCCCTCACCATCTTATGCCTTCACATTGCCTTTCCCCAACCCGTGTGCCTTCACATCACCTCCCCTGCCCCTGTGTGCCTCCCCATCGATTCCTCCCTTCACATCTACTTGCCCTGTGCCTTCACATCACCTTCCCGCAGGCCCATGTGCCTTCACATCAAATTTCCTCTCCCCACTCCCCACGTGCCTTCACATTGGCTTCCCCTGCCACCACCTCCTGTGGGCCTTCACATCAACTTCCCCCCACCCCGTGTGCTTTCACATCGCCTTAACCCTCAGTGTGCCATCACATCGATTGCCCCCCTTCACATTTACTCCCCCCCTTCACATTGACTTCCCCAGTGCCTTCACATTGCCCTCCCCTAGCCTCCCCCCGTGAGCCTTCACATCACCTTCCCTTTGCCCCCATGTACTTTCTCATTGCCTTACCCTCACCCCATGTGCCTTCACATTGGTTCCCCCCTTCACATTGATTCCCCCTTCACATCAACTTCCCCCGTGCCTTCACATATCCTTCCCCCACCCCCGTGTGCCTTCACATCAAATTCCAACCCCATGTGTCTTCACATCGCCTTCCCCTGTGTGCCTTCACATTGAATCTACCCCTTCACATTGACTTCCCCCCTTCACTGTTGACTTCACCGAGTGTGCCTGCCTTCACATCATGTTCCCTTCACCCCTGTGTGCCTTCATATCTACTTCCCCCACCCCCTTCTGCCTTCAGAGGACCTTCCCCCGACTCCTGTGTGCCTTCACATCGCCTTCCCTCATGTGCCATCACATCTATTCACCTCCTCCTTCACATCAATTTCCCCCTTCACACTGACTTCCCTGTGCCTTCACATTGCCTTCCCCCACTCCCGTGTGCCTCACATGACCTTATCCCCCACCCTTGTGTGCCTTTACATGACCTTCCCCATGCCCATGTGCCTTCGCATCAAATTTCCCCCCATCTGCCTTCACATCACTTTCCACTGTGTGCCTTCACATGGAACTCCTACACATCTGACTTCCCCCCTTGGCATTGATTTCCCCTCATGCCTTCATGATGCCTCCTTCCCCCTTGTGCCTTTACAATACCTCCTTCCCCCGTGTGCCTTCATGTCGCCTTCCCCTACTCCCACGTGCCTTCACATGACCTTCCCCTTACTGTGTGCCTTCACATTGCCTTCCTCCTGCCCCTTGTGCCTTCACATTGCCTTTCCCTGTGTGCCTTCACTTTGCCTTCCCCCCACCCCGTGTGCCCTCACATTGCCTTCCCCCTCACCCGTGTGCATTCACATCGACTGCACCCCCTTCACATTGACTTCCCCCATGCCTTCGCATCTCCTTCCCCTGCCCGTGTGCCTTCATATTGCCTTACCCACCCCCACCATGGGCCTTCACATCGCTTCTCCCCATGTGTCTTCACATTGATTTCCCCCGTGTGCCATCACATCACCTTCTCCACCCTGGTGTGCCTTTACATCACCTTCCTGCCATGTGCCTTCTCATCGCCTTCTCCCATGTGCTTTCACATTGCCTTCCCTCCGTTTGTGTCTGTCTGTGTCCAACTTTCCCTTTTTTGTGAAAACATCAGTTATACTGGATTTGAGCCAACTATAATGATCTAATTTTAATTTGGTTACCTCTATAAAGACCATATTTCCAAATAAGATCACATTCTGAGGTACCTGGGATTAAGCCTTCAACATATTTTTTCTGGAAGGATACGGTCACACACAAGCACACACACTGTCCTCAACATTAGTAGTTAAGTGATGTAAGTTCAAGGTCTTAGTCATTAACATTCAGAAAATGTTTTTTATTCTTTATTAAGGGAAGGTAGATTACTAGAGAGGAGGGAACTACCCCTTTTTGTTATTAATATATGATGTATAATACTATTATGTATGTATTATGTATAATACTATAATACATGAACCTTTCATAGTTATTTTGAATGTTATATGTTGTATTGTTGAAATATTTATATATTGTAATATGTAAATGATGAACTATTTGCATCACAAGCTATTACATTATTTTTCAATCACATAACTAAGTGGAAAAAGAAGGCACTAAACTAAGATTCTGTTCTAAGTTTTTTGTTATTGCTAGGATAAGGAATTATTACACCCAAAGTCAAATCTTTGTTATATGAAAAGTACAGGTGAGAGAAATGAATAGTAATATTTGCCAGTGAAATATTCTATCTTATGTGGAGATGGGGTCAACTGTAAAGCACTTTGGGGAGCACTCAGGCTGGGGGATGCTGAAACAAAACTGTGATCTGAGAAGAAAATAATATGACTTCAATTTTTTGAATTTGTTTAGCCATGTTTTGTATCATAAGAAATTATCAGTCTTGGAAAATAGTCCTTGTGCTGATGATATATGTGTGTGTGTATGTGAGTGTGTGTGTGTATACATATATATTGCAATCTATCGATTGCCTGGGCACCAAGTGGTGCTGTTGTGTTAGGAGATGGAGAACATATGTTTTTTTGCTGTGAAATATTAGGGCTGGTAGGTACTCTCTAGAGGCAGAGGAGAAGATTATGTCCTGTCTTCCTGACTTAGTTCCCCTCAATCAGGGCCTGATTGTTTCGTTGGCATTTGGTCCCTGTGGATTTAGGTCCTAAAGCTTTTCCAGATTCCAGAGGGGGCATGTCACACACTGCCCTCCTGACAATTCCTGGGGCTACTTAGCTCACCCCAAGGGTGGTTGTCCAAGCTCAGCAGGTGCACCAAAACTGACTGTGTACCAAGATCCTGTATATCATTTGTCCCACACAGACTTCCCAGAATGGTGGCACTCAGCTAGCAGCCAAGCTGATGGGACATCCACCCTACTGGTATTCAATCCCGGCTGGTGAACACTGTTCAAGTCCACCCACTCATTTAAGCCCTCCAAGGCCACTCCAGTGAGCAGATTAGCCCCAAATGAAAAAAACTGCAGGACAGCCCTTTCTTGTCCTCAGTCCTCTGTGGGCAGGCTGGCCAGTAGTCCCCACTCTTTTCCAGGCACTCACCTTCTGTGCTGATTTTCTTCAGGCCAAGACCTCCTTGTTGGCTCCTGTAGTCTACCACAGCTTCACTGTGTCCCTAGCATGATGTCTCTGGGTGGATTCCCCCAGCCAGAGATGGTTAGAGTTTTCTTTCCCCTGCCTTGCTATGAGTGGCTAGTAAAGAGATATTTCTAGTCTGTTATCTTGGTCTGGCCTGTACTATTGTTGATTTAAAGTCAATTTTATATAATATGAGAATGGTTTCATCTGTTTTCTTTTTGTTACCATTTGCATGGAAACATTGCATGTTTTTTCTCACCCCTTAACCTTTAGTCTGTAAGAGTCCTTGTAGGTCAGATGTTTGTGCTGGAATAGTTGGTACTTATCTCATATTTTCTTATCCATTCAGTCAGCCTATATCTTCTGAGTGGATAGAATTTTAAAGTGGGATGCTGTTCTGTTCATAATGTTGGGTAGTGCAATATTGCTTTGTTTACCTATTGTACTATAGTAATATATGAATTCTAGACTTGAGCTTTTGGGTGGTTTTACACTGGTGGGTCACCATTGTGCTGACCCATGTATAATGCAGTGCTGAGCATTTCCTGCCGGGCAAGTCTGGTCTTGAGAAATTCTATCAGTGTTTGCTTGTCTAGAAAAGTCTATTTCTTCTTCATTTACTTAGTTTTCAGGATACAAAATTCTAGAATGGCAGTTCTGTTTAAGAAGACTAACTTTTGGGCACCAATCCCTTCTGGCTCATAAGGTTTCAGTTGCGAAATGTTCAGTTAGCCTCATGGGTTTCCCTTTGTGAGTTAATTTATAGTCACCTCATGGCTCAGAGAAATTCCTGATTTGTGTTGACATCAGCCAGTCTGATGACTATGTGTCTTGGTGATGGTCTATTTGCAATAAATCTTCCAGGTGTTCATTGAGCTTCTTATACCTGGATGTCTAAATCTCTAGCTAGACCAGGGAAGTTTTGCAGTATTATTCCTTCAAATAGGGTCCAGCCCTTATTTTATTTTCTTCTTTATCTTCAGAGATCTATTATTCTTATATTTGGCTGTTTTACATAATCCCATATTTCTTATAGGCTTTGTTCATTTTATTTCTCTGTTCATTATTTCTGACTGACTGAATTAATTCAAAAGAGTTGTCTTCAAGTTCTGATATTCTTTCTTCTGCCTGGTCTAGTCTATTGTTAAAAACAAACAAACAGAGGGGGGAATGGGTGGAGGGAGGGGGATTTGAGGGTTCACTTCTGTGGTTCATCTTATAACGGTACAAGTGAATCTTTCTATGAGCAGAATATGAACGTTTTAACACAATAACTAAGAAAATTACATGAAGGCTATGTTAACTTGATGGAAGTGTTTCGGATTATTTGTGAAAACACCACACTATACCCCAGAAGTGCATTAATGTACACAGTTACCATTCAATAAAAAAACCAACCAACCAACCAACCAAACTTTCCACTGTGTTTTGTATTTCCTTAAATGAATTTTTCATTTCCAGTAGTTATATTTGGTTTTTTATTTATTTTTGACCATATTTTTGGTTTTATTGTAATAAACTTTTTAAAATTTCAAATTAATATGAAAGTATAGATTTTTAGGTTATAATGTTCTCACTTCCAACGTAAAGTTCAAGTTTCAGAAGAGTGGTTATTTTTTAATATATCAATCTCTTTAGTTAAATTTTCATTTAACCTTGTTTTTCTGGTTTCTTTGAATTCATTTTCCATTTTCTCTTGAGCTTTCTCGTACTCCATATTTGGAATTCTTTATCGGTCACTTCAATATTTTCATATTTTTGGTATTCATTGCTAGAGAGCTGGTGTTCCCTTTTGAGGGTGTCCTATTGCTCTGATATCTCAAGAGTTCTTCACTGCTTTCTTCTTCTTATCTGGAATAGCTGATGCTTTTTATTTTGTATTTTCATTTGTTCAGATAGGGCCATCCCTCATCCCCATTCATATAGGTGTGTTTGATATTTGTAGCATATGTTGGTCAAGAACATTTGACTTCATTTGTGGGTACTTTGATGGCAGTGATCCAGGATTTAGATCGATGCCTTAATTATAGATATCCTTAGTGTAGTTGTTTTCTCAGTTGCTAATTGTTTGTAGGATGTAGCAGTGTTGTACTAAGTTCATGGGCAGATTTCCTGTCTCTCTTTGATGAGAGAAGATAGAGGTCATTGAAATCCTATCACTTTTCCCAGCTCTGTAGTCTTCTTAGTAGTTGTATTGGCAGGCCCAGTTTAATTCCTGAGACAGTAGGTGGAGCTTGTGGGGAAGAATCAATCTCTCCACATATGATTGAATCAGTAAATGTTGTAAAGGGCTGTAAAAATTGACCTCATTAGGTGAAATTTTCTGGAAGGAACAAGCTACAGTATTGTATTGGGGACCTGTAACTGACTCTAGTTCCACAGGAGGAGCAGTTGAATGCTCCATGTGGTGGGTGGAGCCCTGGAAGATTTAGGGTGTCCTTGTTCTCTGCTAAAATGGAGGCCAATGGGGGAGTAAGGCTAGGTTGGACTGGGTTTGGTGAGCTTACCCTCAGACTCTTCAAAGTCTGCTAATGTAGCTATTTTGGCAGGGTTAAAAGATCTGTTCCCATCTTATGGGGAAAGCTGCCAGGGAGAACCTGAAATGGATTTACCCAACTATAAAGTATGCTTGGGGAGACAGGGCCATAAGAGATTCATAATCTGATTATCCTTATCTCAAACCTCCCCCAGCCTGTGTGTCTAACCTGGCAGTGTGAATCTCTGCAGAACACCAGTGGTCAAAAAGCTCCCAAATAGGGAACTCCAGGTCTACTGTAAGTCCTCAAGGGAAGATGCTTGGGCCCCATTCACTGTGGAGGCCTCAGTCCAGAGTACTTGCTGGCTGGAGAGACTTCCATGTGCCAACTTTTCAGCAAAGCTGTTGCCTTGGCTGGAATGTTTGGGGAAAGGGAAACAGCTCCTGGTCAGCCTATGTGCCTGACTTCTCTGCCTGGTCACTATGATTCTGGGGTAGGGGTCTTCCTCACCAAAGGCCCCACCTTGATTCAATAGGACAGTTATCTTGTAGTTAGGATGGATACTTTTGCAGATTGCCATATCTTGGAACCCCAAAATATCCTTCCATCAATTCTGTCCATATAGGCTCCCTCAACTCTCAAGTCAAGTTCCAAGACCTTACCCTTGTGTCCCCCTGTAACCCACTGGAGTCTTGGGTCACAGAGTCTAGCCTGCTTGTCCAACCCACTAGGATGCAACTCTGCAAAACACCAGCAGGCAGGGAGTTCTCAAATCAGGCCTCTGTGGGCCCCCAAGGGGAAAGGTGTGAGATCAGACACTCTCTGTGAGAACCTCAGGCTGCAGCATACACCTGCTGGGAAGAGGAGGCCACTCCCCAGACCTTTGGTTCTAACTGTTTGGGTAGGGGAGGGGCAGGAGAAGAAGTGTTTGAATGGAAGAAAGCTGACTCTCTGGTGTTTATGACACTGTCCTTGGAGGAGAGCCCCACACAGAATGTAAAAACTCCCCATCACATCAGTTATCTCCACTATTCTATGTTTGTAGGAAAACCTCCAAAAATCTTTGTAGCCCAAAGGCTGGTGGAATGGAGAGAAGGATACTCCCTTACCCTCTCACTGGACTCTGAGCTTCTCTGGTTTGATTTTGATCTCACCAATATCTCTTTTCCTTTATCTTCTTCTTTCTTTGCTTCATAGTTTTTCTCTGTGAGATCTCTGGCAAGCTCTGGTTCTATGTTCTATACCCAATCTGTGTCTCTTCTCCCTTCTTCCCCATCTGAAATCCTATCTTCCCTCTGGATGGCCTAGGAAGCAATTTCTCTCATTAGGTATGTTTCCCCTCCTCCATTCTATCCTTTTTTAAATGTTCATCTTAAAGGACACCTTCTTGATGACACATTTTCTGATAATCCTAGCTAAATATGATCTTTCTCTTTCTTCAGAACACCCCAAAATGCTCCAAATCTTTCTTGGTAGAACTTTCCTTTTTATACCCTGTGTTATGATCATATTATTCTATGTCTTATAATTTTACTACATTTTAAGTATCTTGTTTACATTTTTTATTTTTCCAAACAAAAACAACAGAGGAGGTATTTTGTAAACCCACATTAAATTGAAATTGAGGCCAGGTGCAGAGACTCACACCTGTAATTCTACCACTTCGGGTGGCCAAGGTGGGAGGATTGCATGAGGCCAGGAGTTTGAGACCAGCATGAGCAGGGGTGAGACACTGTCTCTACCAAAAATAGAAAAATTATCCAGGCCTGGTGGTGTATGCCAGTATTCCCAGCTACTTAGGAGGCTGAGGCAGGATGATCACTTAAACCCAGAGATTTGAAGTTGCAGTGAGCTGTGATCATGCCACTATGCTCTAGCCTGGGTAACAGAACAAGACCTTCTCTCAAAAAAAAAAAAAAAAAAAAAGGAATTGAAATAGAGGATGTGAGCATTGGATGCCATTGCATTGTACTATTACTACACTAGCTTTGGTGCTTGGTTTAACTTTGACAACTCTTGACTATAATCCATTCTGGTTATGTCTCTGCCTTGTTTAAAATTCATCATAGGCAGTGTTTTATTTTATTTTATTTTATTTTTGGTGAACTGCAGTTCTCAAAGTATGGTTGGTGGACCCCTGAGCATTTCCAAGAAACTTTCAGGGAACCAACAAGGTCAAATCTATATAAATAATAATACTAAGTCATTACCAGCCTTTTCCATTGTTGACATTTTCTTTGATGGTATAAAAGCAACAGAGAATGAAACTGCTGGAGCACTGGCATGAATCAAGGCAGTAGCACTAAACTTACTAGTTAATAATTGTATTCTTTACCAATACACACTCAGAGTTTAAGAGAGAAACAGCCATTTTAATTTAAGTAGGAGTGTCCTTGATAAATTGGTAAATATTATTGATTTTATTAAATCTTGACACTTGAGTACTTCTTTTAAAATTCTATATTATAACATGGAAATTGCATAATGCCTTTTTGGGGTTTGGGGGTGGTTTTTTGGTTATAATCTTTATTTTTTATTTTTATATTAAGTCATATACACATAGATCATGAATACATTTATGTATATATGGAGTACAATGTGTTGTTTTTTTTATACAATCTGACGTGCTTACATCAAACCAATCAACATAGCTTTTGCCTCATTTACTTGATTATTGTGTTAAGACATTTAAGATTTGACTTGTACCCTTGCAATATGCTCTATAGGTGTGGTCCCATTGTTTAACCTCCCTCTATCAAACCTCCACCCTCCCTTCCCTTCCTACTCCATTTCTCTCCTTCATCCTGGGCTATGGTTGTGTTCTATCTTTCATAAGAAAATGTGAGTAAATATAAGTTGGTTTCATAGAAGTACTGAGTACATTGGATACTTTTCCCTCCATTCTTGAGATACTTTACTCAGGAGAATATGTTCTAGGTCCCTCCATGTAAACATAAAAGAGTTAAAGTCTTCATCTTTTTAAAGGCTGCATAGTATTCCATGGTATACATATACCATAATTTATTAATCCATTCATGGGTCTATGACCACTTGGGCTTCTTCCATGATTTGTCTTGAATAATTCCCCAGGGCAATGGAAGCAATACCAAAAATACATTACTGGGATCTAATCAAACTAAAAAGGTTTTGTACTGCCAAGGACACAGTAAAGCAAGTAGACTGCCTTCACAATGGGAGAGGATATTTGCAGGTTATGTTTCCGACAAAGGTCTGATAATCAGAATCCACAGAGAACTCAAACTTAAGAAAGAACAAATGATTCCATTTCACTATGGGCAAGAGACCTGAACAGAAACTTCTCTGAAGAAGATAGGCACATGGTCTACAGACACATGAAAAAATGCTCATCATCTTTAATCATCAGAGAAATGCAAATAAAAACCACTTTGAGATACCATCTAACTCCAGTAAGAGTAGCCCACATAACAAAATCCCAAATCTACAGATGTTGGCATGGATGTGGAGAAAAAGGAACACTTCTGCACTGCTGGTGGCAATGCAAAATAATCTTTATTTTTTATTTATTTTTAATTAAAATCATTACTGTATACATTTATGAGGTATAATGTGATGATTTGATATACAATGTTATCAAATGCTTAAATCAAACTGATTAACATATCCATCACCTCATTTACTTATTTTTTACGGTAAGACATTTCAAATTTACTCTTAGTTATTTTGGAATACACCCTTGCACTGTGCACATTTGGTGAGATCTCACCAAGTGCCCTTCCTTCTCCCTTCCTCTCTCCCTCCTTTCCCCTCCACCTTACGAGACTATATTTGTGTTTTATCATTTGTATGAGTGTGTAAATGTTTATATATTGTTTTCATAATAGTATTGAGTACACTGGATACTTTTTTCCCATTCCTGAGATACTTTACTAAGAAGAATGTGTTACAAATCCATCCAGGTAAACATAATGCATTTTTGTTTAATACTGAAGAATGATGGTTGGAGAGGAGAGAAGAACTTGTGGAATTGTTTGAGTTGTAAGCTGTACTAGCCACCATTTTACATGGAAAATTACTTTTAAATGAAAGAACTACTGGCAGAAAATTATAGTTATTTAGGCTTGGGTATTCTGTAGACATGTTCTCAAAAATAAAAAATGACAACCAATGTGGCTGAGGCAGGAGGATAGCCTGAGCCCAGGAGTTTGAGGTTGCAGTGACCTATGATGATTCCACTGCACTGTAGCCGAAGCAACACAGCAAGACCTTGTCTCAGAAAACAAAATCAAAACTAAAAAATAAAATAAAAACAAAAACAAAAACCAGAAACAAAACCAAAATGAAGTAAGTAATTTATAGGAAAATGATTGTACTTTTGGCCAATGATAGAATTTGTGCTTTCAAGTGAAGATTAGAAATTTTGAAGACTTAGATCCGTAACTGTGAACCTGAGAGATTTATAGTATCAAAAAAAAATTTTACTGATGAGATTGGAAGTGAAAATGATGAATGTGATTTTTGATATTATGTAATATAATATGTCAACACTTGGAAGATATATATATATATTCACTCATTATAACAATATTTTTCAGATGACCAAGTCATAAAGTTACAAAATCACACGTGGGTAAAAGATCCATTTGAAGTGCAAGACAGACCAATGGATTTTAAATTATGAGCATATAAAAAGTTTGTTGATAATATTTTCAGATTTCACATTGCAGCTAACGCTGTAGAAACTGCCACTTATTAAACTTTGATGAAGTAAAAGTAAAATATCTGCACTTATCTGAGAATAATATTAAATTACCTCTCCTCTTTCTAACTATATACCTTTGCAAAGCCAAATTTTCTTCATATACTTAAACCAGAACAGTGTATCACAAGACACTGGAGGCAGAAGGCAAGATGAGAATCCAGCTTCTTTCTACATAGCCAGACATTAAAGAGATGCACAAAAATGAAAACTGATGCTTCTTTTCTTATTATTTTTATTTTGTTTGAGTAAACATAGTTAGTTTTCATTAAAATATTAATGTGTAATGGGCTTATTACTTTTTTTTTTTTTTGAGACAGTGTCTCACTTTGTCACCCTGGGGTTGAGCTCCATGGCATCATCACAGCTCACAACAACCTCAAACTTTTGGGCTAAAGCAATCCTCATGTCTCAGCCTTCCAAGTAGCTGGAAATACAGGCATACATCGCTATGCCCAGCTAATATTTCTATTTTAGTAGAAACAGGGCCTCACTCTTGGTCCGGCTGGTCTCAAACTCCTGAGCTCAAGCAATCCTCCCTCCTCAGCCTCCCCAAGTGCTAGAATTACAGGTATGAGCCACAACACCTGGTCTTTATAATTGTTTTTAAATGAATTAGTAAATAAAGATTTTGTGAACAAATTTCCAGCTTTAAATTCTAATATGGTAAATACTGGCATATATCACACAAATAAAGAAAATTTGGAAGGATTCTTAGTAATTCATCAGAGTATGCATGGATTTTAAAACCCAAAATTTGAGAATCCACTACTATTTATAAAAAAGACCAAGCTTTTGACAAACCACCATGCAACGTTAACCATGCTGAATAAAGATAGAAATACAGGAGGAAATCAGGGAGGGGAGACAAGATGGCCAACTGAAGCCAGCTTTCCACAGAGGCTCCCATCCAGAAGGAGAGTAAAAGACAGAAGTTCAGAAAGTAATCTGATGTGTTAGAGTTGAGCCAAGAGAGAAGGTTGAAGAATGCACATCAACCCTGCTGAGGTGATCTGTGACCCCAAGGATACAAACAAAAGGTATAAAATCCATTGCCAAGTGGATAGGTATAAAATCCATTGCCAAGTGGATAGTCCCCTCCTGCATGAGAAGGGCTTGCATTATACTCCATACAAACAAGAGAGCAGAGTTCAAACATCCTCTCATTTTATTCCATGGGAGAGACCCTCTAAAAACTGGACCTTCTTTCCCTACTAGGGTGCCATGGAACTCTCCTGCCAGGCATAAAACTGCATAAAACAGTATATATTCTCTACCTGCAATTCTGAACTCCCAGCACTCCCCTCCACTCTCACCCTGAGGTCTGGAAGCCTGTCCCCCCATGGAATCCAGATTCTTGGGCATTTTATCAAGAGGGTGGGCAGGGACAGGACTGTTGATGGTCTGTGCTGATTCTGCAGCACTGCATGGGAGTGAGGAGTGGACAGTCAACTGAGAGGGAACCATACAGGAGCAGTGGCAGGAACAATAGGACTCATGCCCTATCCCTAACCCCTCTGAGGCTATTCTGGACAGACACTGCCTGTCTCTTTGGGCAACCAGAGGAAGCTGGGCATCTTCTCCAGTGGCAGCCACTGGCAAAACAGATGGACAGAAATGCAAGCCCCATGAGTAAAGGGCAGGCCTGAGGCAGCACTGGTCTGGGCAAAGTGTGGGGACTAGAATACATGTGCACAGAGACAGCAGACTCCCAGGGCGGGGCTGACCCAGAGGACTGCTTTACTGAGCCTAAGATGCACCTTGCCCTCAGGGGATCATAGCTGAGACAAAGGTGGATGGGCAGAGGCTGGAACTGACAGCTGAGTGTAAGCTCTAACTGCGCCCACCCTGAGACTGAACAATGGCACAGACTGGGACTGAGTTGCAGTCTCTGTGAGCTCAAATAGCATTTGATCTGCAGGGGAATATAGCAGGGGCAGAAACAAATTCTGCAAAGTTGTTCTGTTTTGCCAGCAACATCAATCAGGGGCGGGGCTGGAACTGAGTGAACCACCTCAGCCTCCATTAAGCACCTGAGGCTGTCAGGCCCCACCTCTCCCTGCTGAATAGTGGCAGAGAGCAGCAGCTTGGCTGAGGAGACATAGATCTCTCTCTGACTCAGGTGCAAACCCCTGGAGCATCTGCTCATTGGAGGGAACTGGGTCACAGCCCTGTGGGGTTACCAGTGACTGGGTGTGACAGAGGTGCAAGGTGGAGAAGGAGGCATCAAACTTCCCAGACTAATTTATTTGCTGGGTGGGTCCTTGTGACCTCACGGAGCACCAGAGTGAGTCATTCTTGAGTTGCTAACAGACTCCTGCTATCTAATTGCTGGAGACATTTTGAACTCTCCCACCTGAGTCTGGTGCTGACTGGAACAATTGATTTGGACCTCTTGAACTAGGCCAATCACCCAAGGACTATCCAAAGTGGTATCCTGGGTGTGTGGTTGTGAGAAGGTTTGATTTTCCTTTTCCAATTGTTGCCTGTAGGGGGCAGGGTGAAGTAATTGCTGGTATTTCTCCACAGCTGAGACTTCAACCCTGAGTAACTGATTCATTAGGGTAGGACAGAGACCAGCTGAAAACAAGACAGAGCCACTTAGCCCCACCACACCAAGCAGGTCCACAGTTTCTCAGGCTGTAGCACTGTACAGATCCTTGGCAAAACTCTAGGGGAAAAGGTACAGACACTAGTCCCAGCTGCTGGGCAAAGGGCTGGTTAATCACTACTCCTGGAGCCCCCCTCCACCCAACTTCTCCTTATCTGCTCATCTAGCCAAACAGTGTAAAATTATCATGGGGCAGAATCAGTGGAAAAACTCCAGTGACATGAATAACCAGAGTAGATAAGCCCCCCAAGGAAGGATAAAGCAGACACAATGGAAGATCTCATTCATAAACGGTTGAGATGTCGGAAATTGAATTCAGAATTTGGATCATAAATAAGATTAATAGAATAGAGGCTAAGTTGGAATTAGAAATTCAAAGAACATTTCAAAAGCTGTCTCAAGAATTCAACAAATTCAAAGACAAAATCATCAAAGATTTTGACACATTGAGACAAGATTTTGCAGCCCTCAAAGATTTGAGAAATACAGTAGAATCCCTCATTAACAGAATGGAGCAAGCAGATGAAAGGATTTCTGACATTGAAGACAAAGCTTTTGAACACTCCCAAACTCTCAAAGAGGAAGAGAAATGGAGAGCAAAAACAGATCATTCTCTCAGAGAGCTCTGAGATAATTCGTAGAGATCTAATATTTGCCTTATAGGAATTCCTGAAGGTGGTGAGCTTGCTGTGAAGGATACAGATGCCTTACTTCACGAAATAATCAAAGAGAATTTTCCAGACATGCCAAGAGATTCTGAAATTCAGATAGCAGACAGTTTTAGAACCCCAGCATGACTCAACCCAAATAAGACATCCCCCAGGCACATCATAATTAACTTCACTAAAGTTGATATGACGGAGAAAATTCTGAAAGCAGCCAGATGTAAGAAAACCAAGGGGAAGAATATTAGAATGACTGCAGATCTCTCTGCTGAAAGGTCTCAAGCTAAAAGAGGGTGGTCATTAACTCTTAATCTAAAACAAAATAACTTTCAACCCAGGATCTGTATCCAGCTAAACTGAGTTTCATTTATGATGGAGAAATTAAATACTTCAATGACATTCACATGTTGAAGAAATTTGCTGTAACTAAACCAGCTCTCCAGGACCTCTTTCATGTTTACATGGATGGAGCTGGAAAATATTCTTCTTAACAAAGTATCTCAAGAATTGAAGAAAAAGCATCCAATGTACTCAGCCCTACTGTGAAACTAATTTAAAGCTTTCCTAGGAATCTACTCAATTATACCCAATTATACCCCAAGAATATGAGGAAAGGAGAAAGGGAGGAGAGGGGAGGGGGGAGGACAGGTGGAGGGAGGATGGATGGATGGAGAGTACTTGGTGGGACCACACCTACAGTGCATCTTACAAGGGTATGTGTGAAATTTACTAGGTATAGAATATAAATATCTTAACACAATAACTAAGAAAATGCCATGAAAGCTATGTTAACCAGTTTGATGAAAGTATTTCAAATTGATTATAAAACCAGCACATTGTACCCCATGAATGCATTAATGTACACAGTGATGATTTAATAAAAAAAAAGTTTTTTCAGGGATAGGGGTTCTTATAAAACAAATTTTTGTTTTGCAAAATTACTTAATTTAAAGATTCTAGTATAATTCATAAACCATGACTATTGAAATAGGTGAACAATATTCCTGATATTCTCTGTGATATATAGTTAATAACTCTAACACAACTAGGATAAGTAGAGATGCTCAGAGGTAAAGAGGTAGAGATATTTTAATGGCATTCTTCTTTACATGCTATTTTAATAAAGAGTATTTATTATATTTTAGTTGAATTTAAGAGAAGAAAAAGTTACAATAAATCTGAAGTAAAACTGAAAAAAAAGACCAAGCTTTCTACCATAGCTCTCAAAGCTCCTAATGACCTGACTTCTGCCCTTCTCTCTCCCCAAATTCATGTGCTACTGTCCCTGTTCCTCATCATGATCCAGTCATGCTGGCTTATTTTCAGGTCTCACACTGAAATGCTTCCTCCTGCCTAGAATCTTTGCCTATATCTGTTCACCCATTTGCCCTTAACTGTCTGTCCTTTCCATTTTTCAACCTTTCACCTGATCAACACACAGTCAGTCAAATCTGTATAAGTTTTCTATTGCTGTGTAACAAATTACCATACACTCAGTAGTTTTAAACAACATGTATTTATTATCTCACATAAATGTAAATTCGAAGTCTAGGTGGGCTCAGCTGGTTTCTCTACTCCAGGTTTGACAAGCCCCCAATCCAGGTGTTGGCAGAGCTGTGTTCTTTTCTTAAATTTTAGGGAGAATCCATTTCTAGGCCCATTCTGGTTATTGGTAGAATTCATTTCCAAGAGGTTGTAGCACTGAGAGCTATTTCCTGGCTAGCTGATAGCTAGGAGTCATTCTCAGCTTCTAGAGGCCGCCTACATTTCTTGCTTTGGGGTCCCCTCCATCTTCAAGCTGGCAATAGTATGTCAACTGCAAAGGTCATTTTGCCATGAAGTATGACACATTTGCAAGTTCTGGTTATTAGGGCATGGGCAGGGCATCTTTGGTAACACTTTTGTTACTACAAACTCCAAAGCTTTTCCTGATCTTTCTATTCAGTTCCTATAACTTTCCATCATAATATGTACAGCGCTAAAACATTTGGCGTGGTGACATCTCCACATATTTTCTTCCTTTTCTACTAGGAACATGGTTGCCAATTTTTTCCTGTTTCCTTTACAACTAGATGTGGTCGTGTGACTAAGTTCCTTCCAATTGAGTGTGAGTAGATGTGATATATGCAACTTCTCCATCACTTGCTTAAAAATAAGTTGCTTATATAAATAAAGAACTTCCTGTCTTTCCCTATTCCCAGGAGACAAAATGCAAACATCAGGGATCTAGCTTCAACCATGCTGACAAAGTAATGTCTTGGGAGATGACAGAATAACAATATAAAAGAAATGTGGTTCTCTAAATGACCTCTCCCATGAGCAGAGCTATCCTACAAACCTGAACTTCTCACCTCAACTTTTTCAGATGGGAATTAAGTATGCAAGCATATCTTATTGAAGCTACAATTTGAGTGTTGTGAAGTCTATTTATTAGAGCAGCAGAATCTTTGCATAACTAAAAGAACACTTACTACCATTTGTGTTTAGATAAAATTACCTGTCCCCTCAACTCGAGTGGAAAGTCCATGAGAACAAGGAATATATCTGACTTATTTACTGCTATATCTACAGTATCTAGCCCAATGCCCATCACACGGTTGATGCTCAGTAGATATTTGTTGAGCGAATGAAAGTGACATGTATGTGGATCTAGTAATTCCCTTTTTGATATTATAAATGTTGGCAGTTGCCATGAATGAATGAAATTGTTTGGGATGGACACTCTCCAATCATAGGTGAGTGTCAGAATCTGCTTTTAACCATTATTTTCTCATTACCTATCCCCCAACCTACCTGCCTTTTCAGCTACTTCCTCACTGGATAGTTTATTCTCAAAGTCCTTGGATTGGAAGGCTATACCCTCTGCCTAAAAACAGTTTTCAATTTAGTTATGCTGTGTGTTTTCCATTAATAGTAATTTTGAAAAGTATTGTTTTACTGCTTTCCTTGTTTCTATGGTAGACTTAATAAACTTTTGCCTTTATATGTATTTTTCTCTTTCTCTCTCTCTTAAAAAAATTAATACAATGGGTGCTTGTTTTTTTCCATTACAATTTCACTATTTCTTTTCAATTGATTTTTTTTTTTTTTTTTAGAGACAGAGTCTCACTTTGTCCCTCTCAGTAGAGTGCTGTGGCATCATAGCTCATAGCAACCTCCAGCCCTTGGGCTTAGGCAATTCTCTTGCCTCAGCGTCCAGAGCAGCTGGGACTACAGGTGCCTGCCACAGCACCTGGGTATTTTTTTTGTTGCAGTTGGGCCAGGGCTAGGTTTGAACCCGCCACCCTCGGAATATGGGGTTGGCACCCTACCCACTGAGCCACAGACACTGCCCAAGGATTTTTTTTTTTTTAAGACAGAGTTTCACTATGTCACCCTTGGTAGAGTGGTGTGGTGTCTCAGCTCACAGCAACCTCAAACTTTTAAGCTTAAGTGATTTTCTTGTCTTAGCCTCCCAAGTAGCTGGGACTACAGGCATCCACCACAGCGCCCAGCTATTTTTTTGGTTGTAGTTGTCATTGTTGTTTGGCAGGCCTGGGGTTGGTTCAAACCTGCCAGCTCCAGTATATGTGGCTAGTACCCTAGCCACTGAGCTACAGGCATCAAGCTTATTTCTTTTTTTAGACCATATTGGGTTTTTTAATTTCTCATTTCCAAAATCACTCATTCTTCTTTGTCTGCACCAGATTATCTAATTGAAGAAGTCTAATGTTTAGTTTCATAGGCACAATCCTTTCATTTTTTTTTCTTCAGGTACTTGGTCTAATTATTTAATAGAATTATGGAATATTCAAAAAAAAACTACTGTGATTTTATTATATATATTTTTTTTCTAAAAGGAGTAATACACACTATTTTTTACAAACTATTCTTGCCCAATATAGTAACCTGGAAATAAGCACAACCCTCACAAAATCTTGGAAGATCTTTTCATTTGAAAGAAATAAGTGGCTCGGCACCTGTGACTCAAGTGGCTAAGGCGCCAGCTACATATACCTAAGGTGGTGGGTTCGAATCCAGCCCAGGCCCACCAAACAACAATGATGGCTGCAACCAAAAAATAGCCGGGCATTGTAGCAGGCACCTGTGGTCCCATCTACATGGGAGGCAGAGGCAGGAGACTCATTTGAGCCCAGGAGTTGGAGGTTGCTGTGAGCTGTGATGCCACGGCACTCTACCTAGGGGGAAAGCTTGAGGCTCTGTCTCAAAAAAAAAAAAAAAAAAGAAAGAAAGGAATAAGCAAAAAGAGAAAGAAAGAAAATAAGGAAGGAAAAAAGAAACAAAACTTGAAGAACACATAACTCTTATTATTATAAACCTTAATGCATTGTACTTCAGTTACCATAGCAAATGGGAGCTACTGTTAGATCAGAGTCATACTTTTCTGTTTATTTCAACTAGTTTAGGAAAATAATCTAAATTTAGCAGGGGCTGGTATGGGTTCAATTCGTTCCTTCCTTCATTAATTCCACGATTATTGATTGATTGATTTCTCTATGCACAACACTGTGCAAGATGCTATAGACAATACAAGGAAATTTAATGCAAAGTTAATTCCTGTTAATGTTCTAAAAAATCATTAAATACCCTTGTGGAAACAAGAGACACAAATTTAATTAAAGTTTGTCAGGCTTAGGGTGATTCATGCTTCAGAGGCCCTAGTTCTCTGAAGTCCAGATTGTGTGATACTCTTATGAAACGTTAGTTGCTGAAACACTGGGGGGAAAAAAGCTATGCAAATGCCAGATGAGTGCAAAATGATGCTTGTAGCATTCATTATTATCCCCACTTCAAAAACCTACCACTTTAAATTTAAAGTATATACTTTGGCTACCCATCAACTTTTTTATTGAAAAAAAAAAAAGTAACGTTTAAATAAATAATAAAAAATAAAGTAACGTTTATTTTTGTTAAACGTTACTCAAATTTTCAAAATGTTAGCTATATTCATGTATTTCCTCATCTAACAAATTTTTATTGAGTGATTTCCATGTGCTAGGCATTGTCCTTGGTGCTGGGAATATAGCAGTGAACAAAAGTAGGAGTAATTCCTGTTTTTCTGGAGTTTACTTTCTAGCAGGGGGAGAGAAACAGTTAATCAAGTAAATCAACAAGTACAACGTCAGATAAGGATGTGCCATGCTATTATAAGAAAAATTGTCATGTTCCTTCTCAGGCTAGGGAAGGAAATAGCTAATATGTGGGGTTCACGTAGTGAACTATTTTTGTCCCACCACTCTAGAAAAAGGGAAAATGGAGTTAAAAATGGTTTCTATTTTATTAATTTCCTCTAAATTTTTATTGTTAACAGACTTTGTCCCCCCTCCATTTGAGGGATGTTTTCATAGATTTAAAGAGTCATAGAAATATAGGTTATTTTCCCCACATCCACCAAATAGATTGTACTGAGATTGCATTGTTACTACCAAATCTTGCCAGGTCTTCTAGATCCCACCTATTTGTTGTTTATATAACCAAAATAGGCAACTTATAGCCAATACAAGATTTAAGATACTTCAAATTCTTCTGAGAATTACCATGTCTCCTTATAGTTGTTGATAAATTAGTTTTGGTTGTCAGTGAACACATCAGTTGGCAGAGCTTAGAATCCACCAGTGTGGGCCCCTAAGAGACCACTAAGGTCTCCTCTTTGTTTCAATCACCATCATTACTATCTCCTTCTAGATATTGGTGAGGCAGAAAATCTCCTATGCTTGCCATTGGTGATGTTGAAATATGATATGACACCCTGATGCCAGAGATTCATATCTCTGCTCTAGCAAAGTGATAACACTTTCTCTATTATTAAAGTCAAAGAGGCTGACCACAATAAAGTTGTACTCCTCTGGGGTACACAAATTCTGTCAGGACTGTATCCTGAATTAACTTCTTCTCTAAAAGCCAGTTTCATTTGGGGATCTGTTCGACAATATACATTCTATATTCTTTCATTCTAAAACTGTCTTTGGAAATTTTTTTGATTTCTCCCTGCCTTCTGGCCTCAATTAGATGATTCAAGTCCATGCGACCACCCAAATGGTGAACCCTAAAGTAGGCCCTTCAGCCCCTGGAATGCAAAGTTTTTATTGGGTTTTGGCTATTTATCATCTTGGTTTTCTCACGGAGAGTTATGTCTTCCCCATAATCTGCTGTTCCAGTGTACCTTCATCCAAGGAGTGAGCACATTACCAAAGCTAAGCCAGTTGGCCTTTAACAAAAATGTTAGTCTTGGGAAGAAAAACCTAGAATGGGAAAATGGCCGAAGTTTGATTACTTTAGCTGCACACTTTGAGAAGACTATTATGTAGTCTCTGATCCTTCCCCCTGAGGCTGCTTATTTGTTCTTCTTTTGTAAGTTTGATTCTCCATTCATATTATGAACTATTCCATATCACTCCAATACATTTATTTTTTTAAATTTCTTTATATCATGAGAATAAATTTCTTTATAAACACCAGAGTTGTTTTCTATTGCTTGCAGATGAATGATCCTAACTAATAAAGTCTTTTTTTTTTTTTTTTTTGGCCGGGGCTGGGTTTGAACCCAGTACCTCCGGCATATGGGACCAGCGTCTTACCCTTTTGAGCCACAGGAGCTGCCCACTAATAAAGTCTTAATATAAATCAGAAATCGGTTAAATGCAAATAAATGTTAGGCAGAAAAAAGTGTCTCCTAATTTCATTCGTTAGAAACATTCATGTCCCAATGCTTCCTGGTTAAAACACTTGTTACTAAATTTCATAGCCTGAATGCCCATGAAAGACATTGTAATTCAATGTAAAATAAAGAAGAGATTTACCAAAGATTCACTACTTGATTTATAGACATTGTCTTCTGGGAATAGGTGTTTTAAGTCCTGAGGGCATAGGGTTTAAAATACTAGACATGTTCCATTAGTAGGTGAATGGATAAGCAAAGTGGTATATATATATGTATATATATACACAATGCAATATTATTTAGCCATTAAAAAATGAAATTCTGACACATGCTAAAATGTGGATTAACCTTGAAGATACCATGTTATGTAAAATAAATGAGAAGCAAAAAGTTACTATGGTATAACTCCACTTACATTAGATACTTAGAGTAGTCAAATCCATAGTGATAGAGAGTAGAATGGTGGTTTCTATGGGCTGGGGGAAGGGAGAAGTGGGGAGTTACTATTTAATGGGTATGATTTCAGTCTGGGATAACAAAGTTTTGGAGATGGACAGTGGTGATGGTTGAACAACAAGGCACTGAATGCCACTGAACTGTACAGATAAAAATGGTCAAACTGGTATATTTTATATTATGCCTATTTTGCCACAATTTAAAAGAAAAGGAAAAAAGGATCAGACACCAGCATTGTTCACAGAAGGCACTAAGTCCATACAAGTCAGCAGTTCTCAACCTGTGGGTTGCGACCCCTTTATAACAATAAAATATATCTTGCATATCAGATATTTACATTATGATTCATAACAGTAGCAAAATGACAGTTATGAAGTAGCAACAAAAATCATTTTATGTTTGGGGGTTACCACAACATGAGGAACTGTATTTAAGGGTCCCAACATTAGGAAGGCTGAAAACCACTGAATTATAAGCCATATATATAAAATAATTGACAGGGCATTGTTAAAGTGCCCAGGGATCTGTGCCATGAGTTGAAAGATAGTACTTGGATGTTTCAATTTAAATTGCTGTGAAATGAGGAGTTGGAAATGGAGGGAAGAATCATTGAGGCAAAAGGTAAGCAAAAGCACATCCTAGGGCGAGGGCATGGTGTGTGGAGGGAGAGAGATGAATAATCTAGCTGAGGACATCACACAGTGTGTGTAGTAAGACATGTGGTTGGAGAAGCAGAATGAGGTCAAATGAAGGAGAGTCTTGAATGCCAGTCTACCAAGTCTGGTGAATTAAGACTGTCAATAGATCCATGGAAGTTTCTGAAACACAGAAAAGAACACAGCACAATGAAAATGCATACAGAGAGAAAGAAAACAAGACCAAAGAACTTGGGGAGGTAGAAATGAGATGATTTGAATGTGAAGGCTAAGGAGGAATGAAAGACGATTTGGAGTAGCTGGAAGAGCAATGCCATCCAAAGAAAGAACAAACACAGGAGGACGAACATTTCCTAGGGAGAAGGTGATGAGTTCCATCGGGATGTTCTGAATGTAGGATGCTGCATTTCCTCATCCAGAAATGAAGCACTGGGGCTTGGCAAAACAGGGAACAGGAGATATTTTGAAACATATTTATGCAAATGATATTTGAAGGCATGAGGTTGGTTAGCTCTATCATAGACAAGAGAAAGGCGAAGGGCAAAACCTTTCAGAACTCATTCATCTCAAAAGGGAAGGGAGTAAAAGAGCCAGAAGTGACAAAGCCTAAATGGTTTTGTATTGGATTCTCTACACTGCCACCAGGGTGGCTTCTCCAATATACAAATATCATCATGTCATTCCTTGCTTAAAACCTTTTAATTCAATGCACATAAAGCTGTAGTCTCTGGAAACAACACATCAGAAACACCTGGGCTATTGTTTCATAAAAGGCAGATTTCCTAGTCCACTCTAGAGATTTTGAATTCTTCTTGAGAAATCCTTATGAAAGAGAGTGGATGGCAAGAGAAGAAGGGTATGGAGGGTAGAAACAGGAGAGCAGTGTCCGGAGACCAGTGTTTCTCAAAGTGTGGTCTAACTTTACCAGGATCACCCAACGGGTGTTTCCAACAGAGATTACTAAGTGTCACTGGAGATCCACCAAATCATATTCCTTGTAGGTGGGGCCTAGGAAACATGTATTTTAAATGGTGATTCTGGGTTGAGAACCACTGCCCTGAGCATCTCAGGTAGGCTCACAATCAGAAACAGTGGGGTCTACAGTGCAAAGGAGTAAGCAGGTTGTGTACAATCCATGATTAAGACATTACGTTGATAAGGGAATCAATATCCACATCAGAAGATCAGTAGGAGAGGCCAAGAGATGAACCAAAGAAATACCCCAAAAATCAAAGTTAAGAGTCAGGATCAAGGGGAAATTGTCAAGTCACCTGTCATTGCATGGCTATTTGAAACAGGCCATTGGCTGGCCCTATGGTTGTTCAGAAACCTCTTAAAGATATTGCCCAGCAACCAAAATGAAGTCTTGCCAAACCTCAAGACTCTCTGATGATTGAACTCCAGGATTTTCATTGATAATAATGCTTTTTGTTTTGTTTCTAGTATTTTGATGAGCACTTAAAGTGTTAAAAGAGTAGTTTCAGCCACCTGTTATAACTCTAAGTTTATTTATTATTTTTAAATTAAATCATAATTGTGTACATTACTGCACTTATGGGATACAATGTGCTGATTTTATATACAATTGGAAATGCTTACATCAAACTGGTTAACATAGCCTTCACCTCACTTACTTATTTGTTATGTTAATACATTTATACTCTACTCTTAATAATTTGACATGTACCCTTGCAATATGCACAATAGGTGAGGTCTCACCGATTACCCACCTTCCACCAGCCACTCCCCTCCCCTCCCCTTTCCCTCCTCTTCTTGCCTTCATTCTGGACCATAGTTGTGTTTTATCATTCATATAAAAGTGTGGGTGATTATGTATTGGTTTCATAATAGCACTGAGTGCATTGGATATGCTTTCTTCTGTTCTTGAGACACTTTACTAAGAAGAATATGTTCCAGCTCCATCCATGTAAACATAAAAGTGGCAAAGTCTCCATCTTTTTAATGCTGCATAATATTCCATGGTATACATATACCATAATTTGTTAACCCATTCAAGGGTTGATGGGCACTTGGACTGCTTCCATGACTTGACAATTATAAATTAGGCAGCAAAAAATATTCTTGTGCAAAGATCTTTGTTGTAAAATGATTTTTGATCATCTGGATATTTACCTAGTAGAGAGAGTTGCAGGATCAAATGGCAGGTCTACTTTTTAGATCCCAGAGTATTCTCCAAACTTCTTCCCAAAAGGAATGTATAAGCTTGCATTCCCACCCATAGGGCAGAAGTGTTCCCTTCTCTCCTCTAAGTTTAGAAAGCATAAGATAAAGCTAAGAACATTTGCTTAAGTTAAAATGGTTGAGTCAGCTTCTAGGATGCAATCTTATGAGAGAGAAAGGAAGCTGGGGGTTAGACAGAAATCCATCAACTATAGAATGTTGTTTGTAAACACATTCAGTTTCTGCTGGCATCTCCTGATTACAAAGCCCCATGTGACATTTCCTTCTCAGCCTAAACAAGCACAGGGAGAATGGTGTCAGTAAATGTTAGTGTCCCAGGACCCACGGAATTGTTAGCAACACAGAGACAGGATATGGGAGAGCCAGAGAATTAGGTGAGGAGGAGACCAGGAAAACAACAGGAGGGTTAACAGCACTCCCAGAGGCTGCTGCATAGGAAGTCCCATGACCTGTTGGACCAGGCTTTTTTTTTTTTCTTTGACAAGTAAAATCTCCCTATAGCTCCAAAGAATTACTTATTCGGGAGGGGACAAATCTTTCCCACCAAGACAAGTAATGACTGTTCCGTGGCAGGGACATTGAGGACATTTTTCTTCCATTGCTCAGGAAGTACATTGAAGACAGGAGTTTAATAAAGGAACAACTTTCCCAACAGGGAATGGAACAGAAGTTTTCCTGAATTCCTGCTGGTTCCTCATCCTGCTGTCCTTGTCAGTGCCCAGCCCTGGGTACATAAATCAAGGGTGGGGAACATTTTCTTCTGACCACTGACCCACAGGGGAAAAAAAAATTAAGGTCACCTAGGTGAAAAGCAATCTTTATCTCCCTCAAGAGGAAAAAATATAGAATTTTCTAGTCATCTGGTTTTTAAATTAAAAGGTTACATTATGCTTGCATATTATCTTTCTTAAACCTTGTTCTATCTTGGGGCAAAGAATCATGGTGGGAACAGAGGTGATATTAGAATAGGGAGTAGCTGAAAAGGAAAAAGAGGTAGGTAGTCTCAGGGTACCAAAGGAATGAAGAAAAAAGACAAGGACAAAGGCTACTGAAGGAGATGGTGAAGGGCCTCCCCTGAGTGTCTTGGTGTCGTCACTGGCCTTTGAAAAGTTGATAAGCATTCTTGCAGTTTCAAAAAATCTAGCAGATGATAACTTTCTTTTTTGCACTAAGATCTCACTTCTTCAAACCCAGCCTGGGCCAGCTAAACAACAATAATAACTGCAACAAGAAAATAGCCGAGTGTTGTGGCGGGCGCCTGTAGTCCCAGATACTTGGGAGGCTGAGGCAAGAGAATCACTTAAGCCCAAGAGCTGGAGGTTGCTGTGAGCTATGATGGGACAGTACTCTACTGAGGGCGACATAGTGAGACCCTGTCTCAAAAAAAAAAAAAAAAAAAAGATCTCACTCTGTCTTTATTTTCCAATTTCAAAATAGAATTTTAAAAGAAGCCCCGATTTTCTCACGGATCAGAAAAGTTTTGCGTGCGTAAGAAAGGATAAGTTTTGTCTGTTTCTTTTGGAATCTTACACGTGTTTTAAATTTCTGAGCTAGGTCTCCAAAGGCTTGTTACTGTGAAAATAAATTGCATGGTTACATTATTAACTTTTTTCCTGTTTTTGTTTATTTATTTGCATGTTTTGTTTTCTTTTTAGTTGGACTGTCGTGGAAAAATAGTGCAACACCTAGATGAACTAAAACTTGGTGTAATTACATTTAGGACCAACTAGACATTTTTCATGACTAGATTCCATGAACTGAGAATCCTTGTTCTGATAAGATCCTGCTAGATCAGGCAACATTTAGGAAACATTCAACGGTCTAGAGATGGGCTAATATCTCCCTGGTACCACAGCTATCATTGAAATCACTGCCATTAGTGACACATGCAGTATGTATCTCTGTAGTTGAGCTCTCTTCTGGGGATATAGACTTGAAATGGAGAATAAAAAGTTGCAAATTAATCAAATGTTGCTCTTCCCTTTTCTTTGTCTTTTAAAAAATCATCTACAAAAAATCATATGGCTGTTATCTTTAGAAGATGATTAAATATTAAAAAAACTCCCAAAGAACTTTTTTTGGTTTTAGCGACAATTTTGCTCTTGACTTCCAGGCTGCTGAAGGACAGTGGCACAATCATAGCTCACTATAGGCTCGAATTCATGGGCTGAAGCAATCCTCCTTCCTCTGTCTCCTGAGCTGACGGGACTACAGGCATGAGCCACTGTGCCTGGCTCAAAAGAATATGAATTTTAAGATACAACATGCATAGATAAAACCGATACCCTTTCTTTAGTCTCAAGTGTTGAATTAATTCTACCCTTACTTGTATTCTTTCCCTGGCTCAGCAACAGTCTCCTAAAACTCATCCTGATCTTAAGTCAGTATAGACTCAGACTGTTGCCACTGCCAATCCAATCTCTAGTGTTTCCATTCACAGAGAAGTAATCTTGCCCATTTTCCCGCTCACGAAGCACCAATACTCCACTTCACCTAGGGTGGCATCCTTTAAATTGCCAGCTGATTATATTCTTTGTGTTCACTTTGCCTGGATCCATTTAGGGCCCTCTGAACTTACACTGTCATAATGGTCTCTCTTAACTCCAGGCAATCTCTGAAGAGTTACAGAAATTTTGATAAAAAGGCTGACCTACACTACCTGAACAATTTAAAACTTATAGCTTCTTACCAATAAAAACTGTGTAAGTATTAAAGTAGCTTACCTTTTTTATTTTGTTTTTCAAAGCTTTTAAATTATTTGAAAACATTGAAATATTTTAAAACAAAGTTTCTGCCTAATATCTTCACAGTGAATACAGATCCTTCTGCTTGTTGGTACTTGCCCCACTGGTTAGATGGAATTAATTTAACACTTGGATTTAATGTTTATCTTATAATTTTCGCTCATCCATTCTGTCTTTATCCAACCCTTTCTCTTTGTTCTGCTCCTTGACAATACACGATTGTGCGACTTCAATGACCACTGCAATGAGTCAGAATAAACATTAACAAGGAACCATCTTTGGATCTTCTCAGTGGGACGTGACGAACCTGTGCAGATAGGATCTCTTCCACCATACAAATACCAGTTGCTACACAGAAAAGAGTCGATCATTTACAGAGTTCAAAAACTTTATTTAGCCTAAAATTTAATGTAAGAATCATAAATCCCAGGTGGTGCCTGTGGCTCAAAGGAGTAGAGCGCCGGCCCCATATACTGGAGGTGGCAGGTTCAAAATCAGCCCCAGCCAAAAACTGAAAAAAAAAAAAAAGAACCATGAATCCCTGTGCTTCGCAGATGACTTCCAACTCTGAGGACAAGGGCATTGTTTTCACTTCGATTTGAAACATGAAGGGGACCCCTTGTCTGGTTTCCTATCTCAAACCCACCCCATCCAGACCTATCCCATTCTTCAACCAAGTTTACATCCTCCAAAAGGATGAAATAATTTGCTGCCTCCCTGAATCTCCACTGGTGCAAAGAAGAAATAAGGAACAACTAGTCCCTTTGCAATTTGTTGTCTGTGTTGTTAGTAGACATGTGGCTCACTATGTTAGCGTGAATTTTGAGTTGCAGGTGCTTTGAGGTAGAATACAACATTTCCTTCCTGCTCTTTTTATTGACTTGGAAAGTCATATCCCAAGGTGGTAACTGACTTTTTTCACTACGTCTTTACAAAACTTAGTTGTCAAAAGAAGAATGAAGAAAAGGGGAAGAAACAGAAAGAAGAAGAAAAGGATAATAAGAGGAGTGAGGGGGAAGGAGCAGGAGAAAGGATCTGTCTCACAAATTTCTGTTCATTTAGCTACATTAAATCCAAGAATTAAAATTTAGTTTTGTTGTGAATAGTATTTTCCTGTGAATAACACCGTGTGTTCTTCTTCTTCTTTTTCTTCTTTTTTACCATTCTTTATATTCATATTTCAGAAAAAAAGAAAAATGCCTATAAAGGAAAACAGTGCTATTTGGCAGTACTAACTGGGTAGTAAAGACTGGGGCACGGGGGTTAGAGGAGGAAAGACTGGCAGCCTACCTGTGTTGAGATATAATTGAAGCACAGTAATTTGCTTATTATCGAAGTTTACAATCTGGTAAGTGATCCCATGTACATATATCTATCACCATAATCAAGATAATATTCATTATGTTCACAAGCTCTTCTAACTCCTCTTCTTGCCTCACCCCAGGCAATCATTCTTCTGTTTTCTGGCTCCTTTGATTACTTTGCACATTCAAGAATTTTATATAAATGGAATCATTCTGGATGTACTTTCATTTGTTTGCTTCTTTGATTCAGCATAATTATTTTGAAATTATCCAAGTCGTTTTATGTATCAACAGTTATTTCTTTTACTCGCGAGGTAGTTTCCCCTCCAGACCTGTTTATCCATTCCCCGGATGATGGACATTCAGGTTGCTCCATGGTTTTTGACCATACAAATAAAGCTGCTGTGAACATTCTTATACAAGTCTTTGTGTGGAAATATGCTTTCACTTCTCTTGGATAAATGCCTAAAAGTGGAGGGGCCGAGTTGCTGTGGTAAGTGCAGGTTTGAACATTTCTGAAAACAGTCATACCATTTTAAATCACCACCAGCAGTGTGTAAAATTTCCAGTTCTCCTACACCCTTGCTGACACTTTGTATGGGGAGCTTTTTCTTTTCTTTTTTTTTTTAATTTCAGATCAAATATAAGGGTATATATGATTGGGTTATGTTGTTTGCATCTGTTAGGTAACATCTGAGTTGTAGTTGAGTCCTTCACCCAGAAGTGTGCCATATACACCTACGTCATACCTGATAGGAAGGAACTTTCTGAGCCTCCTTCTCCATTCCCTCTTTCTCCCTCCCCTGTTCTCTTGAGTTTAATTGTCTTTTTCTGTTGCTCGGGACTGTAGTTGTTCATCTACTAGTTTCAAATCAGTATAGAGTACACAGAGTGCTTGCTTGTCCATTCTTGAGATACTTTAATAAGGAGAATGTTCTTCAGCTCCATTCAGGTAAATACAAAAGATGTAAAGTCTCCATATTTTTTATGGCTGAATAGTATTCTATGGTATACACATACCAAAGTTAATTAATACATCCATGGGTTGATGGGTGTGGAGCTGTTTCCACATCTTTGCAATTGTGAATTTAGCAGCCATAAACAATTGAGTGCAAATGTCCTTATGATAAAATGGTTTTTTCTTCGTCTAGGTAGTACCCAGTAATGTGATTGTGGGGTCAAATGGAAGGCTCACTTTTAGCTCTTCGAGAATTCTCCATATGTCTCGCCAAAAAGGCCACACTGGTTTGCAGTCCCACCAACGGAGTACAATTGTTCACGTCTCTCCACATCTATGCCTGCCGTCTGATCTTGGATAAACCTAACAAAAGCATATTCTTCTTCTTTTTCTTCTTTTTTTTCTGAGACTCTCCCAGAGTGCTGTGGCCTCTTCCTATCTCACAGCAACCTGAAACTCCTGGGTTCAAGCAATCCTTCTATCTCAGCCTCCAGAGTAGCTGAAACTATAGACACATGCACAAGGCCTGGGTAATTTTTCTATTTTCAGTCGAAACAGGTCTTCTTCTTGCTCAGGGTGGACTGGAACTCCTGAGTTCAAGCGACCTTCTGGCCTCTGCCTCCCAGTGTGCGAGGATTATACATTTGAGCTCAGTTCCTGGCCCAGGGTGGTCAGATTTTTTATTTTAGCCATCCTAGTAGATTCGAAGTGGCATCTTATTGTGTTTTAATTTGCATTTCCCTAATGATCAATGAGATGGGTCATTTTCTCATGTCCTTGTTTTGTATGTATATATCTTCTTTGGTGAAGTATCTGTTCAAATATTTTTTGCCATTTTCATTGGATTTTTTGTTTTATCATTTAATTTTAAGAGTTCTTTATATATTCTGGATGCAAGTCTTTGAATTTGATGCAAGTGTTAACATGGTTTGTAAATATCTTTCCTTCAGTCTATTGCTTATCTTTTTGTTCTCCTCACGTTGTCTTTGGAAAGCACACATTTTTGTATTGGATGAAGCCCAATTTATCAGTATTTCAGAGATTGTGACTTTACCATTGTATCTAAGAATTTTTTTGACTTTTAAAGTCTTTCACCTTTTTATTTGGAAATAATTTAGAACATCCAAAAATGTTTCAAAAATAAGAATAAAGTACCCCTGTATAACCTTTACCTAACTTCATTTCTTGTTATCACTTTCCTTCATTTGTTTTAATATTTTACTTTTCTCTCAATGCTTCAGTATCTGCTTTGTAAGAATAACTTCCTTAGGGAAGTCATCAATTCATAAATTTACATCAAGATACTACTTTTATCTAATTTACCACCTATGTAACCATAAGGTACCTATTCTAGTTGGCCCACTAATGTGTTTAATGGCCTCCCCCAGTACAGAATTTAGCTTAGGGTCAAATATTGTATTTAATTATCATGTTTCTTTAACCAACGTTAATCTGGAACATTCTGTACACTTTCTTCGTTTTTTTTTTATTTATTTATTTTTTTTTTTTTTACTTTCTTCGTTTTTATGATGACATTTTTGATATTCTTTTTTAGGAATTTATCTGATGTTTCTTCATGACTACATTTTAGCTCTGCATTATAAGCATAGGTGATGCTATGAACATCTCAGGACACCACATCTGAAGGCACACACTATGCATCTGCTCATCATTAGTGCTGTTAATTTTGATCACCTGGTCAAATAGTTATCTAGTCTCTCCATAGTATATTACTATTTTTCCTTGGAACCAATAAGCAGTCCATGGGGAGATGCTTTCTATTCAAACACTCTCCTCATCAAAATTTCTACCTAGATATAACATCTACTGATTGTTATTTTATCCAGTCTTTATTATGATGTTTACAAACTCCTGACTTTTCAACTCTAGAACTTCCTTCATATTTACCAGTTAATATTCAACTATAAGCAAACTCTTTTTATTTCCCTTCAGGTTTTTGTTAACTATTGATATGAGCTCATAATTGTCTGCTTTTTATGCAAGGGTTTGTAATTATTACTTAATTATTTTGATGTTCAAATTATCCCAGATTTGGCCAGTGGAAGTTCCTTCAAGCTAGCACCTGTGTCCTTGTGACATGCTACCACAATTATTGAGCATTTCATGGATTTCTGATATGACAAAATGTTCTAGACCAGTGGTTCTCAACCTGTGGGTCACGACCGCTTTGTAACAATGAAAATACATCGCAGCATTAGGAAGGTTGAGACCCACTGTTCTAGACTCATGTTGTACTTTCTCTGCCCTAGCCCTGAAATCATTCAGTTCCCTATGCTTCCCTAGTTCTTTTAGGGTAGGTCATGGTGTTAGAGCCAAAATTTTAGGCTCAGTTTTTAAAAAATTTTCAGTAGTTATTATCTTGAAAATTATTTAGTTTATAGATGTTAAATCTAAAGTAGCCGCTTGGAGAGTGACTACTCTAACATGACTGGATTTTTTTTAATCACAAACTATTTTATACTTTTTGTAGGTTTTCTAAACTAATGCTTTCAGGAAAAACCGACACAGCACATAGATGAATGGAACAGAATAGAGAACCCACCAATAAACCCCACATTTATAACCAACTGATTTGTGACAGAAGCACCAAGAAAGGACAGTTTCCTCAACAAATGGTGCTGAGAAAATGGATGTCTACATGTTAACGAATGAAACTAGGCCCCTATTTCTTAGTACATACAAAAATCAAATCTAAGTGGATTAAGACTTAAGTGTAAGACCCCAAATTATGAAACTACTGGAAGAAAACAGGGAAAATACTTCATGAAATTGGATGAAGCAAGGATTTTTCAAATAGAACCTCAAAAGCATAGGTGACAAAAGCAAAAATAGGCAAAAGAGATTACATCAAACTAAAAAGCTTCTGCACAGCAAAGGAAACAATTGATAAAGGGTAGAGACAATGTAAAAAATGGGAAAAAGTATTTGCAAGCTATGCCTTTGACAAGGGGTTAATAAAAATAGTATATAAAGAAGTAAAACAACCGCATAATAAAACATCAAATAATTAAATAAAAATGGGCAAAAGATTTGAATAGACATTTCCCAAAAGAAGACATACAAATGGCAGATATATGAAAAAATGCTCAACATCACTCTAATGATCGTTAATCATCAGAGAAATGCAAATCGAAACCATATGAAATATCACCTCACTCCAGTTAGAGTCACTATTATCTGAAAGACTAAATAAATGCTGACAAGGACGTAGAGAAAAGGCAACTCTATACACTATTGCTGGAGATGTAAATTAGTAAAGCCATCATAGAAAACAGTATGGAGGTCCTCGGAAAATTAAAAATAGAATTACCACATGATCAAGTAACCCTATTACTGGGTATACATCCAAAGGAAATGAAACTAATATGTTAAAAAGATATCTGCACACCCATGTTTATTGCAGTGCTATCCACAATAGCCAAAATATGGAATCAACCTAAACGTTTGCTCGACTGTAGATGAATGGATAAAGAAAGTGTGTTATGTATATACAATGGAATACTATTCCACCATAAAACAGAATAAAATCCTATCATTGGCAACTGTATGGATGATCCTGGAGAACATTATGTTAAGTGAAATAAACCAAGTATAGAAAGGCAAACACGGCATAATATCACTCACATATGAAATCAAAAAACATTGATCTCATGTAAGTAGAGAGTGAAATAGTAGAACTTAAATTGGTGGCTCAACATTGTGTAATGGATGACCAAGTCTGGGGAGGGGAAGGGAGAAAGGGAGGACCAAGCTGAAGGGTGACTATAGCAAATAACAAAGTATGGATCAAAGATTTAAACTTAAGACATGAAACTATAAAAATACTAGGAGAGAGTACAGGGAAAACACTTGAAGAAATTGGCCTGGGAGAATATTTTATGAGGGGGACCACCCCACCCCACCCCCAGCAAATGAAGCAACACCAAAAATATATTACTGGAATCTGATCAAACTAAAAAGCTTCTGCACAGCCAAGAACACAGTAAATAAAGCAGACAGCCCTCAGAATGGAAGAGGATATTTGCAGGTTATGTTTCTGACAAAGGTATGATAACTAGAATCCACAGTGAACTCAAACTAATTAATTTAAAAAAAGAACAAATAACCCCATTTCACTGTGGGCAAGAGGCTTGAACAGAAGCTTCTCTGAAGAAGATAGACGTGTGGCCTACAAACACATGAAAAAATGCTCATCATCTTTGATTATCAGAGAAATGCAAATCAAAACCACTTTGAGGTATCATCTAACTCCAATAAGATTAGCCCACATCACAAAATCCCAAAACTATGGATGTTGGCATGGATATGGAGAGAGGGGAACACTTCTGCACTGCTGGTGGTAATGCAAGCTAATACATCCTTTTTGGAAAGAAGTTTGGAGAATACTCAAGGAACTAAAAGTAGACCTGCCATTTGATCTTGCAATTCCTTTACTAGGTATATACCCAAATGACCAAAAATCATTTTACAACAAAGATATTTGTACCGGAATGTTTAATGCAGCCTAATTCATAATTGCCAAGTCATGGAAGCAGCCCAAGTACCCATCAACCCATGAATGGATTAACAAATTTTGGTATATATATACCATGGAATACTATGCAGCCATAAAAAGATGGAGACTTTACTTCTTTTATGTTTACATGGATGGAGCTGGAACATATTCTTCTTACTAAAGTATCTGAAGAATAGAAGAAAAAGCATCCAATGTACTCAATACTATTATGAAACCAATATACAATCACCTATACTTTCATATGAATGATAAAGCACAACTATAGTCCAGAAAGAAGGAGGGAATCGGAGGGGGAGAGGAGGGGATGAGAGAGGCTGGGAAGAGGGAGGGCATTTGGTGGGACTTCACTTAACATGCACAATGCGAGGATACATGTCAAAACTATTAAGAGTAGAGTATAAATGTCTTAACACAACAAATAAGTAAGTGAGGTGAAGGCTATGTTAACCAGTTTGATGTAAGCATTCCAAATTGTATATAAAATCAGCACATTGTAACCAATAAATGCATTAATGTACATAGTTATGATTTAATAAAAAGTAAAAAAAAAGATAGAAAAAAGATTTTGAATGTCAACAAAGGGAAATGAAAAATGTTTAAAGTGATAGATATGGCTCAGCGCCTGTAGCACAGTGGTTATGGTGCCAGCCACATACACTGAAGGTGGTGGGTTCAAACCCCGCCCAGGTTAGCTAAACAGTGACAACTGCAACAAAAAATAACTGGGCGCTGTGGCGGGTGCCTGTAGTCCCAGCTATTTGAGAGGCTGAGGCAAGAGAGTTGCTTAAGCCCAAGAGTTTGAGGTTACTGTGAACTATGACACTAAGGTACTCTACGGAGGGTGACATGGTGAAACTATCTCAATAAAATAAAATAAAATAAAATAAAATAATGGATATGAAAATTGCCCTGATATGACCATTATGCTATGAATACATGCACTGAAGCATTGCTTTTTACCCAATAAATATGGACAATCATTATGCATCAATTATAAAGTAAAATAAAATAATACCATCAATTGGCTGCCATGTGATCTGCGCACAGAATCTGAGAAAGCAGAGCTGCAGGAGCCCTTTGTGATCAGCTACTTCATCACCTCACTCTACACAGGACAGAACTGAGGTCCAGACAAGGTGAGAGTGTTATTTATGTAAGATCATAAAATCAGCTAATGGTAGATGTCATCTGATTTCTGTCTAGTATTATTTTCATGATACTCTGCTACATTTTCCTCCAATGACAAAATCATAATCTAGTATTTTTAAAATCAAAATACTTGAATAAGGAAGATCCCTGTGAATTCTAAAGCACCTCAAAGACTATATATAAAGCACAGTTAATAACTACACACTTTGGTTCCCATCTGGGTGTAGCTGTCCAAAGAAGGGTTAATATTGAGCACAATTTCTTTAATACTTTTATTACTGATTTTAAAGACATACCCAGCTATTTATCAGCTTTGCAACCTTTAAAAACATAAGTCCAGAGCCAGAATTTTAATTCCCTAAGCCTCACAACAATCTGTTAATTGCTTTGGACTCCATTTACCAAACAAGTTTACGGAAACTCAGGGAGTGTAAACAACTGTTCAAGATCTACATGTGAAATAATAAATAGCCTTTGATGTGAGGCCTGATGTCTCTAAATCCTCATCTCCGCAACTGGCTCCTTGCTGTTCACCTCTGCAACATAAGGCTGAGTCTCATAGGCCATCCCTGAGATGAATCCATGTATTAGCTTGGGCAGGAGCAGCAGAAAAATGAAAAACTGAGTTACAGCTTTTGCTTGACACAGATGTTTGAGGCTGGCAGGAAGCCTAAAATGGAGCAGTTAGTTATTAAGCGCTGCAACATTAGCTTGTAGAATGGGAAGTGTGAGCCTGTGGAATCTCCTTTGTTGGAGGTATTTAGGGTAGGTTATATAACCCCCTCTCTGGAGTAAGTTAAGTGAAATTGCTTGGATTGAGGAGTTAGTCTACATAACAATTTTCCTAAACAGCAGATCACAGAACTCACTGAGGGTGGCTTGAAGTTAGAGATGTTGCCTAGAGTTATATGTCCAACAAATATTGTCTGGAAACTGAAGAATTAATTCACACATGTGTACTCCTGTTTTTCAAATGTACCTAGATGTCGTGATTGATACAACAACTGTTACTGAATTCATGGTAGCTTTTTGTCATTGGTGCATTTTCTCATTCAACATATAGCAAAAGTCCAAAACGCTATTATGGAAGGTCCAGAACTTTTCTCCTGCTTTTACACTAAAGGGTCGTGTTGTCTTGACTTGACAATAAAGTGTTCTTAGGCAAATGAATATTCTCTAACTCAGAAATGCATTTCTGGATAATTTTATAGGATGTGCTCCCACCCCTAAAATGGAAAAGAAACTGTTCAGGGCTCTTCAAGACCAGAAAGACAAAACAAATAAGGGAGAGTTTTGAAAGGTGCAATGGGTTGATGAAATAAGGGGTGGATCTGAGAAACTGTTGGTAAAGAAAATTGCAAAGGACATGAATTTGTATAAGCAGGGGGCTAAAGAGGGAGAGCGTGATAGAAAGTGCCATGAGTACCTGGGAGATGTAAATACCATGAATACACGAGTATTATTTTGTTGCCTATCAACTATGCGTAGGCAACCTGAGATCAAAATAAGAAAAAGAAGGAAATTTGTGATTCTCATGGGTACTTCTTATTTCACAGCGATCATGACACAGTGAAATTCAGAATGGAAAACCAAAGAAATACATCCATTCTGTATTCAATATTTAGAAAAGGGAACCCTGAAAATTGTGTACATCAAGGAAAAAAAAATCTAAAAAGAAGAGCCTTTAAGTTCACTAAGTTGTAGGTTGTCTGACGATTTTTTTTAAAAAAACCTTATTGGAAGCTCAGTACAAATATATGCTGGAGTTGACAATTATTACCTGCTGGAGAAAGAGAGTCCTGTATGACTTGATGGTTTGTGAGTGACTGGCAGTGTTTTTAAAATGATTATGAAATGGGCACAACATAAACTTTACCATCTTAACCATTTTGGAGTGTACCGCTCAGGAGTGTTAAATATATTCACATTGTTGTGAAACGCATAGTGAACACTTTTTCATTTTGCATATCTGAAATTATACTCATTAAACAACAGCTTCCCTTTTCTCTTTTCCCCCAAACCCTGGTAACCACCATTTTACTTTCTGTTTGTATGAACTTGACTTTAGATTCCTCGTATAAATGGAATCATACAGCATCTGTCTTTTGGTGACTGGCTTTTTTCACTTAGCATAATGTCCTCCAGGTTCGCCCATGTAGTAGCATGTGACAGAATTTCCTCCCCTTTTAAGGCCGAAGAATATTCTATTGTGTGTAGATACCACATTCTGTTTTTCCATTCATCCCTTGACAGACGTGTGGGTTGCTTCCACCTCTTGGATACTGTGGATAGTGCCTGCCAATGTTTTACTTGTATTTTTTATTAATCCATTTATATAAACAAATATACTGTTACTGTTATAGATAACAGTATATTTGAAGGTTACTGCTCCTTCTAAACTCAAGGTATAGAGGACCAACTGATCAAAACTGGTCTTTTTCCCTTCTCAAGGCCGCCCCCCCCAAACTGTCTCATCACCAACAGCTAAACAAAACAAATAAGCAAAAAGAACCTTGAATACTTGAGTGTTCCATCACCAAACAATAGTAGATCCACTGGTCACTCCTTAAACTACAGAGTTGTAAGGTTATGCCTTGCATTGAAAAGGGGGGCGGTTAGGCTCAGATATCACAAATTTAAAAATATACATTGTCTGCAAAATCTTTACTATAACCTTTTATTTCAAAATAATGAGGCAATATAGCTGAGATAAAATTCAAGTCATTTGGCAATTACTTCCTTCTAAAACAGCAGTTGCCAAGCCTGGTCAAGAATCAGAATCCTCTAAGCGCCATAGCTGCTTCAGGGGTGGGAACTACTGCTTCAATTGGATCCCTAGGCTCTGGCTAGAATGTGTTGTTTAAGTCATGGGACCATTCACTTTTGTTATCTTGGGGGCTAAAGCCCTTCCGTGGATACAGCTATTCTATTTAGCCATGGCTCTGAGGCATGTCCAGGGTCTCTTCCCTGTCAGCTGTCCATCACTCCACGTTCTGCCTTCCAAGCCCACTGCCACCCATGACTTGTGACGTTACTCCCCCGATACGATGTGTTCTGCTGTTCCTTTCTCTGCATCAGAACCTCTGGGATTTTCAAAGTGGCAATTAGCCAAACTGCTAAATTATTCATTGACATGTGTCAACAGGTTGCCCCTCTGCTCCCAAGTGACATGCTCCTTTTGTCAGAGGTTTCCAGTGACCATGCCTTTGCCTTTCGAGTCCCTCTCTCTCTACTAGTACCATTTTTGTTGCCTCATCTGGGAAATGTGTCCTAGCATAGATTGAAAAAGAGAGGGAGAAAAAGATTTAATATCCTTCCCATTATGCTTTAAATAATCAAATCCCTCGCCTATACTCATCCATACCCAGCTACAGATGTTCTGTAAATTGTCACTTGTTTGTCATTTCTCCCCCCTTCCCTAAATGTTCCCAAACTAACAGGACATTAAATGAGAAAATGCCTCTCCATAAAATTTGCTTATTTTACTATTTGTTTCCCTCCACATAGCATCCATCTCATCATCTGTAATGCACAATCAATTGCTTACCCCCGGGAAGGTTGTTCACTGGTCATTTACATGATTAAAGAATGGAGAAAATGAGACACTTCAAAGAATAGAGGTGTTTTAATAACATCCAATTTGAATCTCTTCTTACTACCCACCCCCTACTGACATCATATAGCAAATAAATATCACTACTTTCACCCTCTCTCTGAAAGGTTTCAGATTTCCCCCTACTCAATGTAGTATTTATTTATTGAGGATGCCAAAGATACACCAGGCCAGCCATGAAGCCTTATGGGGATCCTTGTTCAGACTGAAACACGGAGATCTCCATGGATACAAGTTAAGTCAAGCTTGGCAGCCCTCTCAGACTGCTTATGACACAAATGTATTAGGTAAAACCATCAATGCCACATCTTGCTTAGTGCCATAGGATTCAGACGTTGTCCAATATCTTTACCTGAAAGCAAAGTAGTCACCAGTTCCCAGAAACTCTCATATCTATTTGAAATTCCCTGACCTTTAGTATCAAGCAGATGGATGGAATTCCTCTGTAACTGATCTCTACCCTAAAATCCGTTGTAAGCCCTGTGTTTAGCAGGTAGGGGGAAGTAAGAAGGTGGGGGAATCTACCTTTAGAGGGCAATGTAGAAGCCTTGCTTCCTTGATATTACATGACACGTGACACAAATATATGGCTTCTGCCTAACCCAGGAGCTCCCCTTACGTGCCAGGCATACAATCCAAGACTCCTAGCGGATGACTGAAAGCCCAGGTGGTACTGAACCCTATATAGACTAGGTTTTTCATTTCCTTAATTAAGCAGAGAACTTTCACCTTTTCACTTATGAGAAGCTCTATTTGCCATATCTGAATTGTGAGGCCATCGTCAAGTAAAATAAGGCTTCCTTGAACACAAGCACCATACCATGACAGTTAATCTGATAACCGAGAGGGTTACTGGATGGGTAGTGTACACCCCACAGATACACGAGACAAAGGGATAATTCACATTCTAGGCAGGATGGAGTGAGTTTTCACCCTGCCCGATTTATATTTAATCCTGTACCAAATAGATTGGTGCACAATTTAAAATTTATAACTTGTTTATTTCTGTAATTTTTCATTTATTATTTCAGACTATGATGGACTGTAGGTTACTGAAACGGCAGAAAGTAGAACCTCAGAGAAAGGAGGACCACTGTATACGCTGGGCTATGTAAGAATGTCTGACTTGCTCTGCAATGTTTTGTGACCCATTTAGTTTTCAAAAGAATGGTGAACCTTGCCCAATGTGACATGAGCTGACAGCCAGCAAAGAAGGAAAAGACCTGGAGCGCCCTCCAAGAGTTTGGTAGGCAATCGCTTATGGCTACATAATATGTACAGGGACTCCCAACCTGAGGCTGATTCCTTTGTGGGCCTCACCACTTCTGCTGTGCTTTGAGCAACCTGAGCTCTGCTTCAAGCAAGAGTTTCTTCTGTTTGTAAAGAGAAAAGTGGCACTGGGAAGCAAAACGTGATGTGGCTCATCTCCTGAAATACCACAGGAGTAAGACCAACTTCAGAGTCAAGGTGAATTCTAAACTACCTGCAGAGTCTGGTCTCAGACTTGATGCAAAAGTGGAGTCTGGTTTCTTTGCCATGAAATAAAAAAACAAAAAAAGGAAAAAAAATCCTGATTCTATCATAATAGTGTCCCTATGGAAGGCCTTCCATGAAAACACCGTTGGATAGCTTATATTACCTTAAACAGGTCTTTCCAGATAACCCTTTACATATGTAGCTTTAGAATAGGCCAAATAAATAATTTTAGGGGTATTGAGATACATGATGAAGCAGTGTTTGTGTACATAACCAAAAGAGTAGCAATGTAATAAATAAAATAAAATTCTAAACAAACAAAAATGTAAGGGAAAAGGGCAATGTAGAAAGCACATTAGCAAGGAAATAAACATTCTTTTCTGTAAACAAGGCAATCAGAGTCTTCTCCAAGTGAATAAATAAACCAATGTTGACAAACCTGTGAGTTTCAAGAGCTCCTAATAAGGGAATTAACATAACATGAAAAAGGCCAATCTGTTATATGAAAACTTTAGCAAATCCTCAATCCAATTACTGAGTAGTTGAGAAAAATCAACTCAAAGCTTTGGGCCATAACAACCAGAGCAAATAAAGTTGTGGATAGAGATAGGATTGGCTTGAAAAGGAAGTCCCTAGGTTAAAAGTTTGAAAAGTAGCTCTAAGATTTGAGTTTCCAAATTGTAATCATAAACAAAGGAAAGGTTGTGTATATTTCTTGATTTAAAAAAAAAAAACAGAAAAAATGCATTATAATATCAAACTGAATAACACAAATCTTGCAACTAGGAGGAAGAGAACTCCAATGAGAGTAAACATCTATTGTATGGGAGCTTTATCGTCAAAGCTCAGTGCCCACCCAAGAGATATTTCAGCAAGGTTTCTAAATACAAGGATCAAAGACAAAATCTAAAAGGAAGCAAGGCACAGAGGGTTCTTACAAAAGCAAAATATTGCTCTATTTCAAAATATGGCATAAAGGACAGGAGATAAAAGAGGTAATAGAAGTCCTAGTCATCATGAATCCCATGGTGAAGACCATCAGACCATGGACTCAACAGAAAGGTGACATTTTATCTATCAGCTTTCCAACACTGGGTTTCTACATGAGTGTGTACAGTCACTCAGGGGTCCACACTTAGAAGGGTCCTGTCCTTGGTTTAATATCCTGCTGTTGCCATCTTGAAATTTTTAATAATTCTCTAACAAGAGCTCCCATTACACTGAGCCCTTCAAATTATGTAGCCAGTGGCTAAAAAACTCATCCTCAAGGAATTTTAGAGAATGGGGGTAAAAAAAGAGAAAAGGAGAAAAATCATGGCCTGATTTTTTTTAAAGACTAATATAAGTTGCCATTCTTTCCGTGTTCTAATTTTTTTTCTTGTTTATTGAGACAGAGTCTCACTTTGTCACCCTCTGTAGAGTGCTGTAGCATCATAGCTCACAGCAACCTCAAACTCTTGGGCTTAAGCGATTCTCTTGTCTCAGCCTCCCAACTAGCTGGGACTACGGGCACCTGCCACGGTGCCCAGCTATTTGTTGTTGTTGTTTTGTTTAGCTGGTCCAGGCTGGGTTCAAACCCATCAGGCCTGGTTTTGTGGCCAGTTCCCTAACCACTGAGCCACAGGTACAGACCCTGTCTTCTCAATTTGTAATACTTATTGAAACTGCTCGTCTAGGCATTAGAAAAATCAAGCCGTATTAAGGGTTATTCTGAGATTTTTCCATTCATTCACTGTTAGGTGTTTTATTTCCCCTCAGGAAAGTTTTCTTTTCCTATGATTCTCATTGCAAAATCCAGTTTCTAGTATTTTTGGTACTGAAAATAGATTTGGAAGCAAATTGAGTCTTTCATTAAATGATATTTGAGGATTTAGAATCCACATCACAAACGGAAATGGTTGAAGTCATCCTAGGACAATTGAAGAATATCTAATGGAGAAACCTGATATGGTTGTGTTACAAGAAATAATACACAGTAAATTGTCCTTTCAACCACTACTGAGTTATAAATAGTTTAAACATCAACTTATTGCTTCAGGGAACTCAAAATCAAGAGGTGCTGCCATTCTAATTGCTTACAAATTCCCATTTGATGTCCAAGGGCTTAACACAGAACCTGATGGGTAATTTTATCTTAGCTAACGGCAATCAGCTGAACAAATCATTAACAAGATGCTCACTTTAAGTGCTGTGTGCCCACAAAGGGCATTTTAGAGCTCAATCCTTTGAAAAATTACACAACATTTGGTGAAAGGAGATGGATGACTACCAGACTCCTTAATGCCCTATTAAATGCAAAGATGAATCCAACCTTCTTGTCTGTCACTCCTATGGAGGCAAGGCACCAGGGATTCTGCCATTGCAATTTTCGCTGCAGTGTACAGACCATCTACAAGAGAGTATATGTTTTTAATTCAACCAGAAAAAAATTACTCATTATTGTATTATGTTTTAATTTTCTCAGTTTGATCATGTTTGTTAGCTGAGATAGGAACAATAATGCAGGCCAACATTGCCTGGGCCTCCTATGAGCTTTCTGGAAACAGAAACATGCAAAAGGCTTAGAATAGAGGCATCATAACTCCATTTTGTGAAGTGATACTGTAGTGGTAAAGTTTTCAGCTACAATTCCTTCCTACATTCACCCCAAGTCTTCACTTGGGGTGCCACGGGATGTTTCTAAATATACATTTAATGTAACATTTAAGAGGATCTGCACTATTGCCACCTCTAAGCTTGTAAAGTTCTGTGAAAAGAAAATCTTTTATTCTGGCCTGTAGCAGGCACTCCCTGGAGAAAGAGAAACCAGCAGGACTCACCGGTAATTCTCTGTAATACCAGTAATATTGGCCAACATATATTTTGTGCTTAACCTTTGTATGTGCTATCTCCCCAAATCCTTGAAACCTGACTTTACAGATGAGGAAATCAAGGCTCAGTGAAGATACACCATTAAGTGGCAGAGCCAGATTTGAAAACAAGTCTATTTGGCTCCAGAGTCAGGCTGGCCCTTTGCCAAATTGTTTAACCAATCTGTTCCATTGCCTCTCAGCAAATGGCTTGAGCTACTGTGAGCAGAAAGACAGAGGTATATTTCATAGGCAGCAAGCAGGCTACAAAATAATTAAGTTTGGAACGCTCACTTAAATGTCTACAGAATTTGTCACTTCTCAAAAACCTTCACTTGGCACAACAAATTTCTTACCCAGAATTCAAAGCCCACCCTGATCTAGCCCCATCCATATTTCTACTATTTCTTTCTACTCTATTTCATTTATTTTCTGACTCAATCATTCATTCATTGAACAACCACAAAAACAGAAACAACAACAGTAGAGGCCTGCACTTGTCAGCTCAAGGTGCCATAACAAAATCCCATAGAATGGGTGGTTTAAACAACAGGAATTTATTTCCCACAGTTCTGGAAGCTGAAAATTCCAAGATCAAGGCCCCATTTGGTTCCCTGGTGAAGTCTCTCTTCCTGGCTTGCAGATAGCTGCCCTCTTGCAGCTTTTATATGGTATGGACAGAATGAGAAAAAGAGGAAGCATACTCTCTGGCATCTCTTCTTATAAGGCACTAATTCTATCAGTTGAGGACCCCACCCTCATGACCTCGTCTAACCCTAATTAGATCCCCTAGGTCCTACTTGTATGTATCATTATGTTGGGGGTTACAGATTCAACATATGAATTGTGTAGGGATATAATTCAGTCCATAGCAAGACTCCACTAGTTAGTTCTTCTTGCCTTGTCACTAATGAGCTCAAGATCATCAACCATTTTCTTCCTCAGACTTTGTCACTAAGAGTCTTTGAGAACTATTCAAATGACATTTGTATCACAGAAAAAAAGACACTTAAGTACATAAATTTGGAGGAATTATTTCTTTTTTTACTGGAGAAAGAGTCTCACTCTGTTGCCCTGAGTAGAGTGCCATGGCGTCATAGCTCATAGCAACCTCCAACTCTCTGGGTCATGTGTCCCTCTTGCCTCAGCCTCTCAGGTAGCTGGGACTATAAGCATCCTCCACAATACCCAGATAGTTTTTCTGGTTTTACTAAAGAAGAGTTCTCACTCTTGCTCAGGCTGTCCTCAAACTCCTGAGCTCAAACAATCCACCCACCTCAGCCTCCCAAAGTGCTGGGAGCCACCACACTGGCTGGAGGAATTATTTCATTCAATAAACATTTAGTGGGTCTGATCTGGGTAAGAGTGATACAAGTTACAATCTTTGCCCTCCAGGAGTCTTAAGTCTAAGACATCATAATCTGACTGATTGATACAGAAGTTGTGTTTTTGCCAGGAAATCAAAATTTTAATAAGAATATGGGAGTTATGGACAGTAGGATATAGGCTTCACAGAAAAGGAAGTAATGAGAGGTGACTGATAGAAGTCTTGATGTTTTCCAAGTAAGGGTGGAATAAGAGCAAAGGAATGAAAGAACTGGAGAAATGAGTGACTATTGATAGAATGGAAAATCTGAATTTAAAATGCAGCAGTTTTTCGCAGTGACAAAAGTCCAAAGTGTTGCCCTGGAAGTGGGTAGGTGAAGTGGAGAGCTGGTGAACATCAAGGAATGGAGAGGCCAGAGTATTGAAAGGATTGTCTATTGTGGATGTTAAAGTCACCAAAGATGATGACAGCAGGGCTTAGAATGGACAGGAAAGCAGGTAGCCAAAGTCTCCAGTGAATGAGAGCGGTCAAGAGGTTGATAGCTTGTAGCAGAAGGGATTGAGTATTTTATCTATTGAAAGGCATCTAATTCCTTTAAATGTCAAATCCCCTATTGGGGTATCTGAGGTTTTTCAAATTCTGATCCCAGCCTAAATTTATAGCCTGATTACAATCTATTCACCTACTTGCAACTTCTACGCAAGCCTCAATGGGCTAGTGCCACAACATGAGCAAATGCCATATCTTGCAATTTGCACTTCCTAAAGCCTCTTCTTACTGTCCATACTATTTTACTAGAGCCATACATGCAGCTTGGGCTTTTATCACGGTTGTTTGCATGTATGTCTTCTCCCCTGCTAGTGTGTTTGGTTCCAGGGTTGATATCATATGTGTCCTTGTAACACTCATCTTAGCACTTAATAAGTACTGTTCAAGTAGTAAGCAATTGACAAGTATTTAAATATGTTTTGAATATTGATAAGGTTGTAAAACTACAACTAGAATGTGTTTGGACCAATTCTGAACTGGTAAGTTAAGCAAAGATACATGTTCAGGCTTGGCACCCATATGTAGCACAGTGGTTAGGGCTCAGGCCACGTATATCAGGGCTGGCAGGTTTGAACCCAGCCCCAGCCTGCTAAACAACAATGACAACTACAAGAACAACAACAAAAATAGCTGGGCCGGTGCCTGTAGTCCCAGCTATTTGGGAGGCTGAGGCAAGAGAATTGCTTAAGCCCAAGAGTTTGAGGTTGCTGTGAACTGTGACACCACAGTACTCTACCAAGGGTAACATAGTAAGACTCTGTCTCAAAAAAAAAAAAAATATATATATATATATGTGTGTGTGTGTGTTCATTCATTTGTCTTCAGAAACAAAGTTGTTTTTATGACTGCAAAATTCTGCAGACTATGCAATGATATAGGAAGAATCTGTTCACAAAGTCTTGTTCAATTAGATACAGGACTGTTTGAATAGAAGGCAGACCATCTTAAAAGATTAAAACATTTTTGCAACTCCAAGTACAATGGTGGTTTCCTAGAATGTTGGCTTTCCTTTACAAAGTGTCATTGACAAGAATGTTTGAAGGTAATCTACATTGTACAAATCATCAAAAATAATGTAAATGGGATGTGATGACACAAAAGTAAACAAGACATAAATATCCTCTGCATTATAGTCACTGCACATCATTGTGCCTAGTATTACTGGAATTGTTAAGGTATGTTAAACAGCCTGGAATTTAATACTTTTACACTTTGAATCACATGTACTCATACATTTATGTGTATATGTATATATAATTTTAATGAAATTATCAGGGTCTTTGGTAATTTTTGCATGAAATGACTTTTATTGGAAATCTAAATTTTTGAAAGAAAATAGTTACACGCCCTTGAGGATGTTTCCTTTTATTCTAGCAAAATATAGTAGTTTATTCAGGAAAAATCTTTTTCTCAGAGGAGTCCTAAAAACACACAGATCAGATTCAATAATGAAATTGGAGGGTCTACTCTTTTTATTGTCCACTGTTGCTTGGAATCACTATGTCTAATCTAGAGCTTTGAAATATTTTTGTTATAGAGGTGGCAATTTGCTAAAGATGGAATTTAATATTTACAATGGAGGTTCACAATCTCTCTGTTAGAATAGATGCTTTGGCTCCTACCAAGATCAACTAGGAGATCTTGGAATATGGGTAAAGAAAAATAATGGAGGTAGCCAAGTTTCCTTTGAGAATCTCTGAGGGCAGACAGGTTGCAGAAGTTTGCATTTATAAAGACTGAAGTTACCATTATGTGAAATGATATGTTGAAACCAGGAGTTAGTTAATATTTAAAGTTGAATACTACATTCCATATGCATCTTATTTGGGGTATTCCTAATCTACGATGGTACCCTCCACATATGGAATGAGAGTCCATTTACTAATGTTTTATTGAAAATGTACTTAGAGTATTATCTTGGAAATATTGTCTTTAAAGGAGTCCTGAAACCACCCCACAACTAACTCCTTTGCCTATGTCAGAACTGATACCTGCTCTGAAAGTACATTTTTTGTTGTTGTTGTTGTTGTAGTTTGGCCCGGGCTGGGTTCAAACCTGCCACCCTCAGCATATGGGGCCGGTGCCCCACTCAACGGAGCCACAGGCACTGCCCCTGAAAGTACATTTTTCACAAAAGTTCATGACCTCTCTTTATGTGAAAGAAACAGCTATAAGAAAATGGCCACTACCAGGGGCAAAAAGGGCCCTATTCATTTCCTCTTTGAAAATAAATAGGGCTGATATTTCTACTTTGATGGCTAGCTGAGAATTACAGGTGTGGGAAAGAAACTTATTTTGATAGTGAGATTGGTAGAGAGAGGGTCAGAGAATCCTATAGGCTAGGCCTGGGAGATCCAATGTTGGAAATCTCAAACAGAGAGCCTTAGACAGTTGGGTACAATAGGCTGATGGGGTGAGAGAGACCAAAAATGGAGAGCAGGGCCCCAAACCAAACAGCTTTATAATTAAAAAAAAAATCAGCTTTATTGCAGAAAAATTTCCATAAAGTAAAATTCACCCCTTTAAAGTGTGCAGATAGCATCTGAGACAGTTGTGATGAGAGTCAAACGTTTAGAACATCTAGACTATTTCCTAAAACTCAGCAAGAATTGTGTGCCTGTTAAATAAAAAAGTAGCGATCAGAGTCTTGCTTTTCTGACTTTTTATTATCATGGCCTTTTAGCATACAATTTGAAGATGTCCCCATATTGGTACTTAAGGATTCACTTCATTTCTATTAATGGCTAAAATGTATATGAATGTACCAATGGTTTATTTAACCCATTCCCCCAAGGTCCACATTTAAACGATTTCGTATTATTTCCCATTACCCTCTACTTCTGAAGTTGATATTATTTTACATATATGTGTGCCCAATTAGCAGAGTAAGTTATATTATGAAATGATTTTATAAGCCCTCCGTATCCTGTGTGAAAGCCAGAACTATGTATAATAAGAAAATAATAGACATGTTCTGGTTAGAGACATGATTCAAAGACACATTTTCACTCTTTGCATCATCATTTTAACACAGTTCAGTAGTACTAGTTAATAAAGGAATACAATTTTGGAAAGTGGAAATTTTGCCTTTTTGGGGGAGATTGTATAATGGTGTACCTAAGAAGTTTAGGAATTTTTTTAAAAAAAGAAGTTCAGGAATTCAGAAATAATACAATGTGGAGCAGGACCCAGAGCCAAAATCATCTGCTTTACAATTTATGACCCAAACACAGATCGGTTCCTACCTTACCTAAGTAAACATCATAGGATTTAGCAACTGTCGTAGTCCATTTGTTTTGCTGTAAAGTAATACCTGAGGCTGGGTAATTTATAAACAAAAGGGGCTTATTTGTCTCATGGTTCTACACGTTGTTTAAGAAGCATGGCATCAACATCTGCTTTTGGTGACAGCTTTAGGAGGTGAAAAGGAGCAGATATCATATGATGAGAGAGGAAGCAAAAGAGAAAGAGCAGGAGGTACTGGGCTCTTTTCAATAACCAAGTCTCATGGAACTAATAGAGCAAGAGCTCTCTCACTCACCAAGCCATTCTAAAGGGATCCACCACCTCAACTGGGACACTTCCCACCAAGCACCACCTCCAACATCACGGATCAAATTTCAACATGTGACTCGGTGGGGTAAAAGTTAGTGTATGCAAACCAGAGGACCCATTTAGTTCTTTGATCACCCAGAAATATCTCCAATGAATTATGAATGAACACTATATATGAAATCGTAAAATTAAGTTTGTGAACTCATCCTAACAAAAAGTGCTACATACCTCACTGCTGAATGTCACTACAGTCACCAGTGGGGGTACTTTGAAGGTGACCATAGGGATACTCAGCAATGAGATGTATGTAGCATTTTCTAGGATGAGTTCGTGAACTTAATTGTCAGACCTTGTATGATGACAGCTCTGGTGGCCATTCCAGATAGAGATCCAAAGTTGCTTTGAAGGGTGGACTGGGCGCTGGTGTCAGCGCATGGCTTCCCAAGGGGAGTACTTCAGAGGTAACTGTAGTGATATCCAGCAATGAGGTAGGGAGCACTTTTTCTAGGATGAGTTCATGACCTTAACTGTCTGATCTCATATATCCTGTAGTTTTTATGGAAAACCATTATATTTTATTCCTTCAGCCGGAATCTAGTAATTAATATGTGCCAGTCCCAGGTGGGTAATACAATGATGAATAAGATGCACTTTCTGTTCTCCAGGGGCTTACAGTCTAGAAAAGAAGGGCAGACAAACATGCAAACAACTGAAATGCCAGATAGAAAATGAGGTTCAAGTTGAGTTCTGTGGTTGAGAGAATGATCTGCTTTGTTGATCTTATGACTGTTATGTTTTCTTACATGGAAAAAAAAAAGACTTTGTAGATGGAAAGGTTACGGACACTAAAACGGGGAACCATTCTGAATTAATGGGATGGGTCCAAATGAGTCCATAAAAGCGGAGAACTTTCTCTGGCTGGAAGAAAAGAGATTCACTAGAAAGAAAAATCAGAGAGATCCCAAGCATGAAAGAAATGGAGAGGGTTCTAGGAGCTAAGGGGGTGAGGGCCTCAGATGACAGCCCAAGAAAAGGTAGAATCTGGTCCAAAACCCACAAGAAACTAGATTCTACAAACAACTTGAATGATATGGGAAGATAATTCTTCCCAAAGCCTCCCAGTAAGAGCCTAGCTGGAGAACACCTTGATGTTAACCTTGTGAAACTTGGCACCTAGCCTGTCTGGACTTTTGACCTGTAGAACTGTAGGGAATAAGTTTGTATTGTTTTAAGCTACTAACTTTATGGTAAATCGTTATGTCAGCAATAGGAATCTAACAAAATTGATATGAGAGTTCAGGGGAAGAAAACAGGGCCTCATGGGCAGTGCCTGTGGCTCAAGGAGTAGGGTGCTGGCTCCATATACGGGGGGGGGGGGTAAGTTTCAACCTTGGCCTTGGCCAAAAAACTTGCAAAAAAAAAAAAAAAAGATAAAAGGGCCTCAGACAAATGTAATCCAGGAATGCTTCCTGGAATAAGTGGTGTTTTAGGTGGGGATTATTACTGGGGATAGTAGGGGTGGCGGCTGAGTTTATTTAGAAAGAAAAACATAAGAAAAGGAATTTAGGAGATCACAGGGCACACAGATGGAACATTTGGCTAATATAGTTTGTTCAAGTAACTGTGAGTTGTGGAAAATAAGCCTGGAAGGCTGAGCAGGGGCCAGATCACAAGGGCCTCAAATTCTAGAAGCAAAATAATTTGAGATTTATTCCACAGGCACTAGAATACAATGGAAGGTTTTTCAGAAAGAATTTATGTAATTAGCTCTGTACTTTGGGCCTCTTGACATGACATCATTTTGAAAGTCCAACTGTATATTTTGAGAACATTGTCCATTTTGTTGTCTTGTACTTCTCTTATAGATAAATGATTGCTTGTCTTCTCAGAATTCCTATGTTGAAACTTAATCCTCAACGTGAGGGTATTTGGAGGTAGAGTCTTTGGAAGATGATTGGGTCACAAGTGCAGAGCTCTTATGAATAGCATTAGTGGCCCTATATCAGGGACCCCAGAAAGCCCCCTTGACCCCTTCCACCAGGTGTGGACATGACAAGAAGACTGCCATCTATGAATTAGGAAGGGGACCATCAATGAGCACTACCAATTCCCCTGGTTCCTTGATCTTGGACTTACCAGCCTCCAGAACTGTAAAAAATAATTTTCTGTTGTTTTTAAGCTGCCAAGTCTATGGTACTCTTGCTATTACAGCCCAAATGGACTAAAATGAGGACTGTGGGATAAATTATTCTTTGAATTCAAAAAAGAAATTAGAAATTATTTTCAACTGAATGAAAATGAAAGCACAACATATCAAAATTTGTGGGATGCCACGAAAGCAGAACATAGGGAAAGATTTGTTGTACTAAATGGCTACATTAGAAGAGAAGGAACCCATCAAATCGATGGCCTCAGATTCTCCCTTAAGAAACTAGAAAAAAAATAGCAGTTTGAGTCAAAGTAGGCAAAATGAAGGAAAAATAAAGATCCAATAGTTAATCAATAAAATAGAAAACAGGAAAACAATAGAGAAAATAATGAATGTAACTAAACCTGGTTCTTTGAGATTAATAAAACTGACAAGTCTCCCACCAGATGGATTTAGGGGAGAAAACAGAGAAGATAAAAATTATTACTATAAAGAATCAGAGAGATGACATCACCACAGATACTACAGATACTAGTAGGATAACAAGTAAACATTGTGAGCACTTTTATGTGAATATATTTCACAGGGAAGATGAAATAAACAAATCCTTTGAAAGCCACAAAGTACCAAAAGCTCATTCAAGGATAAATAGATAATAGCTCTACAGCTATAAAATAAATTGAACTCATAATTTAAAACCTTCCTACAACAAATGACTTCACTTGTGAGGTCCAGGCCCAAATGATTGCACTTGTGAATCTTACCAAACGTCTAAGGAGGAAATAAAAATTATTATTCCTAAATTTCTCCATAAAATTGAATAGAGGAAACACTTCTCAATTCTACAAGACCAGCATTACCCTGATACCAAAATCAGAAAAAGTCATTATAAGACATGCACAGACACCAACCTCTTGCGAACATAATTGTAAACGTTATTTCCAAAACTTGAGCAAATTGAATCTAGTTATATAATAAAAAAAGGATATTGGCCCACAACCCTGGAATCAAAGCCAGTTATTGGCCTAGTCCTGTCCTGCAGTCATGTACCTCCTCTTTCCTTTCAGCATGACAGATGCCTTTGTGTCCTTCATCAAGGACTTCCCGGCAGGTGGAGTGGCCATGGCCATTTCTAAGACCACAGTAGCACCCATCCAGTCAGTCAAGCTGCTGCTGCAGGTACAACATGCCAGCAAGCAAATCACTGCGCATAAGCAATACAAAGGCATTATTAGACTGCGCGGTCCATATCCCCAAAGAGCAGGGAGTCCTGTCCTTCTGGCGTGGTAACCTGGCCAATGTCATCTGTTACTTCCCCACTCAGGCTCTCAACTTTGCCTTCAAAGATAAATACAAGCAGATCTTCCTGGGTGGTGTGGACAAGAGGACCCAGTTTTGGTGCTACTTTGCAGGGAATCTGGCATCAGGTGGTGCCGCTGGGGCCACATCCTTGTGTTTTGTGTACCCTCTTGATTTTGCTCGTACCCGTCTAGTGGCTGATGAGGGTAAAGCTGGAGTGGAAAGAGAATTCAAAGGCCTTGGCGACTGCCTGGTTAAGATTTACAAATCTGATGGGCTTAGGGGCCTGCATGAAGGCTTTAACGTGTCTGTCCAGGGTATTATCATCTACCGAGCTGCCTACTTCAGTATCTGTGACACTCCAAAGGGAATGCTTCCAGATCCCAGGAATACTCACATCATCATCAGCTGGATGATTGCAACTGTCACTGTCACTGGCTTCCTATCCTTTGGCACTGTTTGCGTGGCATGATGATGCAGTCAGGGCGCAATGGAATTGACATCATGTACACCGGCAAGGTTGACTGCTGGAGAAAGATCCTTCCTGATAAAGGAGGCAAAGCTTTAATCAAGCGTGCATGGTCCACTGTTCTCAGAGGCATAGGTGGTGCTTGTGTGCTTGTCTTATACGATGAAATCAAGAAGTACACATCAGCTATTTCCTAGTTTCCACCTGTAAACACGTGTGTTGTATTATATAACATATCTTGAACATTCTTGACAGGCTCATGGATGTCTATTTATCAATGGTAACTATTTACTGGTTGAAAACGGGTAGCAATAATATTCATCTGACCAGTTTTATCTTAAAGCCGTTTCCATGATGATGATGGGACTCAATTATATTTTTTATTTCAGTCACTCCTGATGAATAACAAATTTGGAAAAATAAAAATATCTAAAATAAACAAATAAAAAATGATATTGGCCCTTCTCTATCTTTCTCCGCCATAGTGGTACATGTGATTAATCCTATTTGTCTTCATGTCCTCTTGATACAGGACAGGTGGCACCCCAGCCAGCTCAGCTAAGCTGGGCTGGAAGACCAGCCGCCTCTGCCCCTGTGGTATTGGTGCGGTGGCAGCCAGCAGAGGAACCAGGGGGCTGGAGGGTAGGCAAGGGGGAGCCAACCCCCGTCCCCCTGCCAGAGACTCTAGTAGCCAGAGGGGCAGACAACTGCTGGGGACACACCTGCGCCTTGGTGTCTCCTTCTCCTTACACTTATGACTAAACAGGGAATCCCCATTTCCTATGCCTAGGTCAATTTCATGTAATTTTCCTAAGCCTCAATTCCATGAATGGACTGTGTCCATTCATCAATACATTCATTCACCTTGCCCCAGTGGAAGGGACTGTATTCATTCATTAATGCACTCATTCACCTTGTCCAGGTGGAAAGCACTGTATCCATTCATCTCCTGGCCTCATATAACTATAAGGAACCCATGTGACTATATATACCCCTGGACAAAGAGCCCAGAGAACAAGCTTTTTTTTCCCTGAATTGGCTTTTTTCTCTCTGTCAGGAGCTTTAGTGTTTTTGTATTCTTTTCTGTAAATAAATCCTATCTTACCACTGATCTGTAGCCTGTGGATTCATTCTTTAAATCAAAATCACCAAGACCAAGAACCTACTGAAGGCAAAATTTCAGTATCACTCTCACAAGACTTTCAGAATCAAGTAGTTTCTGGCCAAGAAACAAAAACAAAATGGTCTCATTCCCTAGTGGATTCAAATGAAAACTGGTGATAAAATCAGGCACAACTTGAAGAGAAGACACTGGAGAAGAGCCAAGCTGGGTCTATAAGGAATTGTACATGAGATGGCACATATTTCTGCTGTATCAAGGTCACTATCATGTTACCATATCAAGCTGAAATGTCATCTCTTGGACAGTTGGCAATGTTTCATTGGGAAAATGAGTTTTCTTTTTGTTTATATGCTTTTCACTAATAAGCTAGTCCAGTAATAACTATGTGAGACCTTTTGTTTGAAAAAAAAAAAAAAGGATATTGCATTCTAGAATTTATTCTGGGGAATGCAAGTTGGGTTAAAATTCAAAAATCAATCAATGTAATATATCCTATTAACAAACAAAAACTGAGATAGCACATGATGATTTCAGAATGCCCAGTAAAAACTCTTGCCAAAATCTAACATCCATTTTGGATTGAAATGATGAGCAAACTAAGAATAGAAGGGAACTACTTTAACTTGAGAAAAGGGCATGTGTATCATTCCTATAATCATGGCACCCTGGGAGACTGAGCTGGGCAGAGGATAATTCTGGCTAGGAGTTCAACACTGACCTGAACAACAGAGCAAGTTCCCTTCTTTACAAAAAATGTTATAAAAATTAGTCAGGCATGGTGGTGCATGGCTGTAGTCTCAGCTACTCAGGAGGCTGAGGTGGGAGGATTGCTTGAGCCCACGAGTTTGAGGCTATAGAGAGCTATGATTGTGCCACTGCATTCTAGACTGAATGACTGAGTTGGACTTTGTCTTAAAAAAAGAAAAGAGGAGTATGTATTTTATTTTGTTGTTGTTGTTGCTTAGCTGGCCCAGGCTAGGTTTGAACCTGCCAGCTCTCAGTGCATGTGGCTGGAGCTGTAACCACCGTGCTACAGGCGCCAAGCCAGGAGTATATATTTTTTAAAAACCTACAGCTGACATTGTAAGTGACAGTGACAGACTAAATGTTTTCTTGCTAAGACCAGGAGAAAGGTAAAATGGCATAATTTTTATTTAGTATTATACTGGGAGTTCTATATAATGCAATAAGCAAGAAAAAGATGTAAAACGTGCATGGGTTAGACAGGAAGAAGCAACTGAATTTATTTTCAGATGGCATAGCTATTTACATGGAAAATACGATGGAATCTACAAAAGCTACTGGAACTACCTGGTCAATGAGATTAGTAAGGTTTCAGAGTACAAGATTAATATACAAAATAAGCGTCTTCCTATATATGAGCAACAAGTAACATGAACTTGAAATTTTAAAATACCATGTACAACAGCATTGAAAACACAAAACACTTAGAGATAAATATGGCTGTGAAACTACACAATATTGCTGAGAAAAATGTAAGAAGACCTAAACACATGGGGAGATATATTCTGAATCAGAAGACTGTGGTATATTTACACCATGGAATACTATGCAGCCATAAAGAAAGATGGAGACTTTGCGTCCTTCATGTTCACATGGATGGAGCTGGAAAATGTTCTTCTTAGCAAAGTATCACAGGAATGGAAGAAAAAGTATCCAATGTACACACACCTATTATGAAATTAATTTAAACCTTTTTATATGAAAGCTATAACCTAATAACAACCTAAGGATATGGGGAGGGTGGAGGGAGGGGAGAGAGGGGGGAGGGAGAGGGATTCGAGGGTTCACTTCTGTGGTTCATCTTGCAAGGGTACAAGTGAATCTTTCTATGAGTAGAATATGAATGTTTTGACATAATAACTAAGAAAGTTACATGAAGGCTATGTTAACCAGTTTGATGGAAATGTCATGGATTGTGTGTGAAAACACCACACTGTACCCGCAAAGTGCATCAATGCACACAGTTACCATTCAATAAAAAAAAAAAGAAGACTCAATTTTGTTAACATGTCAAATTTCTCAAAACTCATCAGCAGATTTAATGTGATCCCAGTCAAAACTCGAGCAGACTCTTTTTAGAGTTTGACAAATGGCTTTAAAATTTACATGGCATTGCACAGGACCTAAAAGAGCCAAAATAACTTTGGAAAAGACGAACAAAGTTGGAAGGTTAATGCCACCTGCTTTAAAGTCTTAATATAAACCTACCATGATCAAAACAGTGTGATATTGCCGTAAAGTTAGACAAATAGACTAATAGCACAGAATAGAGAGTCCAGAAATAGAACTATACATTTGCTCAAGTGATTATTGATAGAGTTACAAAGGCAATGCAGTGGAGAAATCATAATTGACTTTTCAATAAAGGACACAAGAACAATTGGATGTCCATATGCAAAAAACCCATTAAGTTTTATTCGTACTTTGTACCATATGCAAAAATCAACTAAAAGTAGACCCTTGATATGATTGTGAATCCTAAAACTATAAAACTTCTATCAAGAGATATAGGAGAAAATCTCTGGGGATTTGGTTAGGCAAAGATTTCCAGATGCAACCCCAAAAAGCATAAACCATAAAATAAGAAATAGAGAAATCAGGCTTCATGAAATTTTAAAAGTTTTGCTTTTCAAATAAACTGCTAAGAAAATAAAAATAAAATCCGCAGAATGGGAAGAAATAATTGTAAATCACATATTTGCCAAGGGACTTCTATCCAGAATCTATATTTCTATATTTATGTATCTCAAACTCCACCAGAATAAAACAAATAACACGATCAAAAGATGGGCAAACAGGAAGTAAGGATGGCAAATAAGCCATGAACATATGTCTGGCATTGTTATCCATTATAGAAATGCAAATTTAACTCTGTCAGGACAATGAGGAAAACTCAAAATGAAAAGTCAAGGGAAAAGAAGAAAATTGAGAGGACAAAGAGGAACACGGAGAAAAGGGAAAAGAAGGAGAGAGAAAAAGAGAAGGAGATAGAGAGGCATAAGAGGAGAGAATGCAGCCAACAGAAGCAAGTAAACAGAAACAAAGTCAGCTTGGGTCCTGGCAACACGAAAATGGGCTCTATCTCCTTTTGTAAGGCAGGAGTTGCACCAGCTCCTTTGTTCCCTTGTATCCCTTCCGGGATTCACTGAAGGCCACTGAACCAAAATCTTTAAGATTCTCAACAGCTGGGATCTTAAGAGTTACGGGCCTCTAGGGTATGGTGTGAATCAATCCATGTTTAACAGTCATTTGTGCTTGTTAGTTTGTAAGAGGAAATCAATTTGAATATAGACAAGGTATCAAATGCCTTCATTCTATTAGAGAAAAAGCTAGATAATCCCCTGCTTGAATTAACAATTGAGAATGACATCTTAGATAGGTGTGTAACTCTACCTTATTACAGATTTTTTTTTTCTCCCTTTCTCTTAAAGGCATAGGATATATCCTCTCAGGAAAGACACTACCCAATGCGAGGACATGGGAGTAAAGCTTTCCTATGAGGCTGAAGATCAAGGTGGACAATACTCCTTAAATTGTTTTGGTGCAATTACTGATTGTTGGATTGAGGATAGGTTTTTAGAGTTTTTTCTTCTCCAACCCTTCCCTGATAGGATAAATGTCAGACAGAATCTTGCCCTGATGGTCAGTAAATCATCCCAATATGCTTGTGTTGATGCTGAATTCTCTGGTGAATGGTTTCTTTAGTTATCATCTTTAGGGGCCTAAAACACATCAGATAAATACTTTTAAAAAGCAAGAAATGAGAAACCAGCCTTGAGATTAAAGATTCAACAGAAATAAAATGCATCCTACACTTACACGCCCATATATAAATGGGCTATGGTTTAAATGTGTCCCCCAAAACTTCATGTGTTGGGAACTTAATTGCCTTTATAAAAGTATTAAGAGGTACTCATGAGGGTCTTGCCCTCATAAATGGTTTAATGCCAGTATTACATGAGTGGGCTCCTGATAAAAAAGATAAGCTCAGCCACTGTTCGCTCTCTGTCTCCTGCATTTGCTTTCTCGTTCTGTCCTTCTGCTATGGGATGGCCCTTGCCAGATGACAGCACTATGTTCGTGGACTTCCCAGCCTATAAAACCACCAGCCAAATAAACAACTATTCTCTATAAATTATCCAGTCTGTGGTATTCCATTATAGTAGCAGAAAACGAACTAAGACAATAGGCAAGCAACACTTATTGAAATCAGCCATATCTTGTGTGTTTGAGGACACTCTGACTAGCCTGTCCATTAGGAGACCCAGGGTTGGGGTAGTTCTTTTTTTTTTTTCGAGACAGAGTCTCACCATGTCACCCTCGGTAGAGGGCCGTGGTGTCACAACTCACAGCAACCTCAAACTCCTGGACTTAAGTGATTCTTTTGCCTCAGCCTCCCAAGTAGCTTTGACTACAGGCGCCCACCACAATGCCCAGCTATTTTTTTTTTTATTAAATCATAGCTGTGTACATTAATACTGTCATAGGTTACAGTGTGCTATTTTTATATACAATTTGAAATATTTTTATCAAACTGGTTAACATAGCCTTCATGTCATTTTCTTAGTTATTGTGTTAAGACATTCATATTCTACATTTAGAAAAATTCACATGTACCCTTATAAGATAAACCATAGATGTGATCCCACCAATCACCCTTCCTCCACCCATCCTCTCCCTTCCTCTCCCCTCCCTAGCTATTTTTTTGAGACAGAGTCTCACTTTATCACCCTCAGTAGAGTGTCCTAGTGTCACAGCTCACAGCAACCTCAAACTCTTGGGCTTAAGCAATTTTCTTGCCTCAGCCTCCCAAGTATCTGAGACCACATGTGCCCGCCACAACACCCAGCTATTTTTCTGTTGCAGCTGTCATTGTTGCTTAGCAGGCCCAGGCTGAGTTCAAACCCACCAGCCTCGGTGTATGTGGCTGGCACTATAACCACTGTGCTACAGGTGCTGAGCCTGGGATAGCTCTTAACATGGGTTCTCCCTAAGGTGCAGTTAAGATGGAAGTGTTGCCCCAGCATCCTACTTTCACAGTATTAACTTCCCGGGTTCTAGTAAGAGAGCCAGTTGCTCTCCCACTGACCCTGGCCTCAGAGTAGTATTGAGGGTTGGGCCCAGGTGATAGATACCCTTCCGTGCTCTCCTTCCCGTGGATGTCACTCCAGTGTTGCACTGGGAAGTTTCTAAGCTCTCAGCCTCTGCTCCTTGCCTTGAAAAACCCATACAGAAGCTCCCCAGAGACCTCTTAAGAGTCAAACCTTATTTTCTGCAACTTCGCCACCAGCCACCCCCACAGTGTCACTCTCCCCAGAGTGACTGGTAGCAGTCCCTGGTGCCCAGCCTTGAGAGTATACTCTGCTGTTTGCTCATGGGGGAGACTTTACCTAGGCTAGTTGGGTAAAGATGATAGATTTAAGCTAAGGGAAAGCCATTTGAATACTTCTCAGCCCACACCATCATGCAGGAGGCAGCACAGTAATTGAAAACACCAAATTTGAACTTTTGCATCTTAATTTGAACATGGGCAAGCCACTTAACTTTTCTGTGCCTCCGTATCCTCATCTATAAAATGCAAATAATAATCATAAATACCTCCTGGGGCTGTTGTCAGCATTAAATAAATTAATACACGGAGCACTAAGATCAGAGCCTCCACATCATCAGCAAAACATAATTCTTTATTATGGTGCTAGGTGATTTGTCATAACCTTTATATGAATTTTCAAGGACACATTCAGTCCCCTCCTCTCAAAACATGCACACACACACTCATGCCCTTTGTTCACTCTAAGAAGACACTAAGGCTCATACCAGTTTCATGAACAAATTCTGAGGTTGGGAAACTCAACGTCAGCCAATAACCAAACAACTACTTTGTCCATCCATGATGGACATTTACCAGTTCACCTTGGCTACAGCATAAAGGTCTACGTTTTTCTTTTAATGGAAGAAGGTTAATCCAGCCTAATCATAACACACTTAGACTGGACAGATTTACTGGATTGCTTATGTTTTTGTGGACATGACTCTTTTAAAACACTTACATAAAACATTTGCCCTTTGGACTCCAGACTACTAATTTAGTGAATTACTTCACTATTTCTCGATGCTCTGATAACAGAGGTTAAGGGAACAGTCACAAAAACAGGCAAGAATCTGGACAGAAGCAGAGACTGCAAATTCACCAACTAGGACAAAATGACCCAGCATCTAGAGTCTATCTTCTCCAAGGCAGTTTTCTTCATTTGATGTTATGTAAAGTACTAAATTTAATATTAGGTAAGGCACAATATTATGTAAAGCACTAAGGACATGCGTCAGTTGAACAACATAATATCCAAGAGATATCATCAGGGAACAAGAAACTAAGGACCAATTTGCGGAAAAGGAACAGTGACTGAAACCCTGGTAACCAACTTCTCTTTAACAGCAGTGACATGGAGATGAAAAGGAGCTGCTGCTAACTGTGTCCCTGTTCTATACAAGCCTGACTACACTGATTCCTTACAGTTGCAATCCCCAACCTTTGGATGGTAGATCATATCTGTCTGTGGCCGGTCAGGAACCAGGCCACACAGCAGGAGATGAGCTTTGGGTCTAGTGAGAAAAGCTTCCTATGGATTTACAGCCTCTTCCCATCACTCTCTGAGCACTGACGCCAGTCACATCAGCTGTGGCATTAGATTCTCATAGTAGCACAACCCCTACTGTACACTGCACATGGGAGGGCTCTAGGCTGCTCACTCCTTATGAGAATCTAATTGTGCCCCCCTGCCCTTTGCCCATGGTAAAATTGTCTTCCATGAAATGGTCCCCGATGTTAAAAGGGCTGGGGACTGCTGCCTTACAACGTGCAGTAGAATTTTATTATTCCCATTTTGTAGGTTCAGAAACTGAAGCTCAGAGACATTGTTCGACATGCCCTAAGTACACCCAACCAGGAAGCAGCGAAGCTATGATCTGAAACTGGATTTTATTTCCTGCACCAAACTACCAGTTCAAAATTTAATAATCCAGTAGTCATCAGAATGCCTCAAAGCTATGCGTGCTTTCTCAGCAGAATGATTGTTCTGGAAATTTTACCACTGACCAAGGGTCCCCTATAGTACATGCAAGTGGGTGGATGGGAGACAAAGTGGACAAAGGAAGAATAGATGAAGCACAATAGAAAAAGCACCAAGGGAGCAGTGCCTGTGGCTCAATGAGTAGGGTGCTGGCCCCATATACCAGAGGTGGTAGGTTCAAACCCAGCCCCAGTCAAAAACTGCAACAAGAACTGAAAAAAAAAAAAAAGAAAAGCACCAAGGATGCAGTAAGGTCACTTATCACATTGCTTTGAACTATTTTGAACTTTGATTTTTGGATCTATCCATAATTTAAACCCTTTACCTGGATCACATCTATGTAGCTATGACGCAACCAGAAATGTGGATATTGGACCATTTCACTTGAAGCATCTGGAATAATGGGGAAAATGTTGGACTTGGCAGGCAGTGCCGGTGGCTCAAAGGAGTAAGGCACCAGCCCCATATACTGGAGATGGCGGGTTCAAACCTGGCCCTGGCCAAAAAAAAAAAAAAAACTGCAAAAAAAAAAAGTTAAAAAAAATGTTGACTTAGCTTTTAGTCCAAGCCTCTTTATTGCTATAGAAAATGTATAATTTCTCCAGGCTTCAGTTTCCACCTCTGATAAAAAGTATTGAGCAGAGGCAGGACCACTGAAATAACAGAGTAAGTAGCTCAGCAGACTCTCCAGCAAAACAGTAACTGAATGTCTGAAAATTATACCAAACAATCATTTGAAGTCTCTGGATGTTGTCCTAAGGGCTTACAGCAAATGGAGAAATATTTGTTCAAGTAAATTTACTAAATCTCCATGAGAACAGTGACAGTCTTATCCACTTCTGTCAGGTTTATGTTACGGAGACTCTGATCAAGGCATGTGCAACCATGAAGACAGGAGTTCCTGCTCTCTACAGCTCCCAATTTAGGGCTATGGCTTCACTTCAGGAGGGTCAGGATGCTGATGGTTCTTATCTTCCTAATACCATGTCACAGAAGCTCTATTCCAGGAAGGATGGCCAAGTAGATGGGTCTTTCTTCCCCCACCAAGCCCCTGTAGTGTGGGAGCTCCACCCCAGGTGAGACAATCCAGGAATACTGACCTGAATCATCCCAGCTTGTTTTTAGGGTAGAGGTTTCACACTAGGAAGGAAAGTAAAGGCCAGGGATCCCTACTCAGTACCAATCCCATAGGGTGGGGTTGTCACTCCAAAAAGTTTGGGCCCCTGGCCTCAGTTGCATGGCAGCATTATAGGGATTCTGCTTAGGAGGAAAGTCAGCCATAAGGGTAAAGAACTCTACAGCTCTGCTTGAAGAGACTTTGTTGGAACAGAATATGAAGAACTCCATGCCTAAAGGTATTATTGCGAACAATGGCAATCTTGATGGAGACCAATTAAGAGGAGGATGATAACTCTATGATATAAGGAAAACAACAGAGGAGCCAGAAGTTCAATAGAGAGAATCAGAGAAAGAGACAGCTAAGAAGAGCCCTCCTACCACCACAGTCAAATATGTAGGGTGGGGAAGGCTATGAGCATGTGACAGGCTACCCCCACTCAGAAGTAACCAGAACAGAACTTGGGGCATGCCGGAAGGGCCTCCCAAGTCACACCAGACCTCTCAACACACGATGGAAGCCACACAGAATGAGAGAAAACATGTGCAAGCTACCCATCTGACAGGGGGTTCATAACTAGAATATATAAGGAGCTCCAACAACTCCGGGAGAAAAAAATAAAATAATTTGATTTAAAAATGGGAAAAGGATCTGAATAGACATTTTCTGAAAAGAAAACATACATTACCGACAGGTGTATGAAAAATGTTCAATATCATTAGTCATCCAATAAATGCACATTAAAACTCCAATGAGATGTCCTAGTATCTCACCCCAGCTAACATGGCTTTTATCAAAAAGATAGGCAATAACAAATGCTGGCAAGGAAATGGGGAAAGGGGACCCTCATACACTATTGTTGGGAGTGTGAATTAGTTTGACCACTATTAAGAATGGTATGAAGGTTCCTAAAAAAAAACAACTAGAAATAGAACTACCATAAGGCCCAGCAATCTCACTGCTAGGTATATATCCAAATGAGTGGAATTCAGCATATCAAAAAGACATTGGTACTCCTATATTTATTGCAGCAATATTCACAATAGCCAGGATTTAGAATAAGCCTATGTGACTATCAATGGATGAACAGATAAAGAAATTGTGGTACATATACACGATGGAATATTATATGGCCACAAAAAGAATGAAATCCTGTCATTTACAGTGCCATGGCTGGAAGTAGAGAAGATTATGTTAAGTGAAATAAGCCAAGCACAGAAAGACAAATACTGCATGTTCTCACTCAAATGTGGGAGCTAAATATTTTTTTTGTCTTTTTTTTTTTTGAGACAGAGCCTCCAGCTGTCCCCCTGGGTAGAGTGCTGTGGCTTCACTGCTCACAGCAACCTCCAACTCCTGGGCTCAAGTGAGTCTCCTGCCTCCGCCTCCCAAGTAGCTGGGACCACAGGC
>NW_003852504.1:4434033-4435866 GCF_000181295.1 Otolemur garnettii | reverse complement strand
CTGTGAGCTGTGATGCCACAGCACTCTACCCAGTGGGACAGCTTGAGGCTCTGTCTCAGAAAAAAAAAAAAAGAAATGAAGACTAATCAAATAGAGAATATCAACAAAGGGACAAATTACAGTTATATATTGCTTAACAATGGGTGCAAATTCTGAGAAATTCATTATTAGGTGACTTTGTGTGACCATGAAATGTATTTAAACAAACCTAAGGGTATAACTTACTACACGCTTTGGCTATATGGTGTAGCCACCATCATATAATGTTCGTCATTAACTAAAACATCATTGCGAGGCACATGACTCTACTTGGGCATTCTGGAGTAGAAAAATATAATTGAAATGAAACCATCACTAGAAGACTTTGACAGTTGGTTTGAGGTGGCAAAATACAGAATCAGTAAACTTGAAGATAGGTCGGTAAAGATGACACAATGTTAAGGCATCATTTCAGCACTTCAAACTACTTTTCTGTGTTCTAATTATTTCACTGCTGCTTTTACTTTATGCTCATTATTTTTTAAGTGAAAATGGAAATATAGTCATTCTTCCGAATTTCCTGAAAGAGAAGAAATTAAAACACGAGTGCTTTATAACAGCCTTAAAAGAACCAGAATGGGTAGGTATATTACTTGTAGCCATGATCGCCTCACACATTGGCCAGTTGGTTGGCTGAAGGAGGACTCCATTGTGAGAAGAGCTAAATTAGAGATTTCTGAAGTTACCATTCAGGAAAAGATTTCTCAAAATTAAATCCACAGTTTAGAATTTTAAATAAGTCAGAAACCTCGCTTTCACACTCTTTCTTATAAACTCCCATAGCTATTATGTACCTATTGTCATCTTTCCAGAAATTATTTATCCTGGTCAAACATGTAAAATCGAGAGGATCATAATAATATCGTTATAACTGAAGAAAGCAAAGGAAAAAGCATCAGAGAAGCAAATAATTTCTGGACTTCCCCTAAATCACTTTCAGAGCCCTATTTTAATAGTTTGCCCAGAGACAGGATTGAGAGTACCAGTTTTGTTCAAGGCAGGCTGCCTAATAGCCCAGTCTCTAAAATTACGGACCAAAAGGCTCATCATTTTCAGAGATGGAACTGGAAACAAAATGGAAAACATTATACTCCATTTCCTGTGTAAAATCTTTCTGTGTCATACATGCACCACTGTGTCCTGGGCTCAGGAAGATTCAGGAAAAGAAGTAATAGGAGAGCGTTTCATCATAGTTTTACATAGGGGAAGAGGGAGGATGATATACACAGAAGAAAAGTCCTCTTCAATAGGAAAAGAGAAATGAAGATATAAAAATATATAAACCTAAGAATGGTCCTGGGTTATGTAGTATAGCGAGGGCTACCATGAAATTGTCACCAAGTCCTGGACTATTAGTGGTCTAATGTCTTCTGAAACCTGGAGAGGATGTTTGAACACATTAAATTAAAATGAAGAAGCAAAAGAAATGGCAATCAGCATAGGATAATGGTTAAAAATACAAACTCTGGAATCAAACTATCGAACTCAAAGCCCGGATCTACTACTGCATGACTCTGAGCAAGTTATTCTCTCTGTGCTTCAGTTTCTTCATTGATAAAATAGGTATAGTATCCTCGGCACCTGTAGCTCAACCGGCTAAGGAGCCAGTCACATACACCAAAGCTGATGGGTTCAAACCCAGCCCAGGCCGGCCAAACAACAATGACAACTACAACCAAAAAATAGCCGGACGTTGTCATGGGCACCTGTAGTCCCAGCTACTTGGGAGGCTGAGGCAAGCAAATCACTTAAGCCCAGGAGTTTGAGGTTGCTGTGAGCTGTGATGCCACAGCA
>NW_003852504.1:4416159-4433491 GCF_000181295.1 Otolemur garnettii | reverse complement strand
GAATGATTTTGAAGTATTTCTTCTTTTTCTATTGCCTATAAGATTTGGCATGATCTGTTTTTTGAAATTATCTTTTATTTTTATTTATAAATATTAGTTGTCTATTTTTTAAGACTTTGGAAAAAAATAATAAGAAGCTGATTGATGACTCTATACTGAACCTCAGAGTCAAAGCATTCTATAATAGTCATACTCTTATTTGACAATGCGAATGTTACTTTCTTTGCATTACTATTATTATTATTGCTTAATACGTCGTTGCAGTAATCGTCTGATTTCTTTTCTGAATGTATTTATCTTCATTCATTCTTTATGAGGTTTTTGTTTCTAGTCCTTTTCTTAAACATTGTTATTTTTGGTAAATTTTAAGCCTTTTTAATTGTGTGAAGGCAAAAAGCAGAAACCTAATAATCACATGTATATAAAAAAAACTATGGCATTTAAAAATAATTATACTCCTGATGGTTTACTTTTTCAGAGAATACGATCGCTCACATGTTACTTTTACAAACAGTATCTTACTACTCCCACGTGCTCTCTGGATCTGCATAATTAGTCCCATCTTAGAGGGGAAGAAACTGAGTATTAGAGCCAAAAATGATAACAATAGCTAGTAAGTAATGAGCATCTATAATGTATCAAGCACGTGCAACGCCCTTGCACAATTTTCTTTTTAATGTATGATAAATATGTCTGCAAAGGAGGAATTTTTTTATTTTTTGAGACAGAGTCTCAGTATCTCACTCTTGGTAGAGTGCTTTGACATCACAGCTCACAGCAACCTCCAGCTCTTGGGCTTAGGTGATTCTCTTGCCTCAGCCTCCCAAGTAGTGAGACTCCAGGCACCCACCACAATGCCTGGATATTTTTGTTGTTGTTGTTGCAGTTTGGCCAGCGCCGGGGTCTAACCCTCCCCCCTTGGTATATGGGGCTGGTGCCCTACTCACTGAGCCACAGGCACCACCCCAGGAGGAAGTTTTATATATTATATACATACACATTATAATATAGATATATTGTACATAATATGCATATACACACATATTTGTTATACATATACATATTATTATACAGATTGAGTCCCCCAACTCAAAAATCCGAAGTTCAACTCCAAAATCTGAAAATTTGGGGGTGCTGGCATGACACTGGAAAGAAAGGCTCACTGGAGCATGCTGCATTTTGGATATTCAAATTTAGGATGCTGAATTGGTATAATGTAAATACTCAAAAATCCCAATAAAACCCCAAATCTGAAGCACTTCCCATCCCAAACTTTTTGGATAAGGGGTATTCTGTATTTTTCAGAATTATTTGGGAATAAAGTAGACACGATTCCTCTTTATCCCTAAATACTTCAATGTGTATTTTCTAAGTGTAAACACATTCTCTGACAAAAGCACAGCCCAATGATCAAAATCAGTGATTTAATAATGACACAAGAAGATTATGTTCCCAGGTTCATCCATGTAAACTTAAAAGAGGTAAAATCTCCATCTTTTTTAAGGCTGCATAATATTCCATGTTGTACATATACCACAATTGTATAAATGTCTTAACACAATAATTAAGAAAGTGCAGTGAAGGCTATGTTAACCAGTTTGTTGTAAGTATTTAAAATTGTATATGAAACCAGCCTATTGTACCCCATAAATGCATTAATGTACACAGCTATGAATTAATAAAAAAAGATATAATATTCTTTATATTCACTATAGATTTCATTCAGATTTTTTCAATTGTCTCAATAATATCGTTAATAGTAAATGAAACCCAGAAACACATGCACTGAATTGTTATGTCTATTTAGTTTCCTTTAATGTGAAACACAATCTTTCTTTGTGTTTCGAGGTGCTGAAATTTCTAACGGTACTGACCAGTTGTAGACTATCTCTCAGTTTGGGTTTGTCTGAGGTTTACTTATGACTATATTCAGGTTATGCGTTTTTTACAGAAATAACCCCGGAGTAATAGTGAGTTCTTCTTCATGCATTGTATCAGAAGGCACGTGATGTCCATCAGTCCCATTCCAGGTGACATTTTGATCATTGGTTAAGATGATATCCACCAGAGTATTCTCACTATGAGCTAACTATTTTTCCTGTTTTGTATTTAGTAAGCATCTTATGAGGAGATATTTTGAAGCTATATAAATATCCTACTTCTACTCAAAAATTTATACACTATATTTGGTTCATTGTTGTCTGAAACAATCATGACTATGATGGCTGCCAAACAGTAATTTTCTAATTCCATTGTTGCTTCTACATTTATTACCGTAGTTGGCTTTCTACTCTAAAAAGGATTTTCCCTTTCTCATTTTATCTATCTATTTATTTATTACATCTGTATGGGCGCATGGGTTCTTATTTATTGATTTGTTTGTTTTTTATTATTATTTATTTTTTATGTGGTCCTGATTAGAGTGCTGTGGCATCACAGCTCACAGCAACCTCAAACTCTTGGGCTTAAGGGATCCTCTTGCCTCAGCTTCCCAAGTACCTGGGACTAGAGGTGCTCGCCATAATGCTCAGCTATTTTTTTGTTGCTGTTATAGTTGTCATTGTTGTTTGGTAGGCCCAGTCCAGGTTCAAACCCGCCAGCCCCTGTGTATGTGGCCAGAGCCCTAGTTGCTAAGCTACAGGCACCAAGCCTATTTTTTGTTTGTCTGTTTGTTTTTGAGACAGATTCTCACTTTGTTACCCTCTGTAGTATGTCATGATGTCATAGCTCACAATAACCTCAAACTCTTGGGCTCAAGAGATTCTCTTGTCCCAGCCTCCCGAGTAACTAGGATTACAGGCACCCACCACAGTGACCAGCTATTTTTTAGAGATGGGATCTTGCTCTTGCTCAAGCTGGTCTCAAACCTGTGAGCTCAGGCAATCCACCCACCTTGTCCTGCCAGAGTTCTAGGATTACAGGTGTGAGCCACTGGGCCCAGCCATGAGTTCTTATTTAATGAGATAAAATCCTTTGCTATCATTTATCTAAAAGCCCAAAATTTCCTTGATTTGGTCAAGAGGAAGTCCCTTAAAGATGGCTCCTGTTTCCTTTTAACATATCCTCATCAAGCTTTGAACAGTTTCTTACTTTCTGCCATACCAGGGTATTTCAGACCCATCTTGTTCTTTTCCAGTCCCAGCCTTGAAATCAGCCATTTATCTAAGGAGCCTTGATACCTTTGAATATTTAGAAACCAAACCTGGGTTCTGAATATGCTCATTGCTTCTTGGGGGTCATAGCTTCTAGGCCCTCTCAGCTAACAAAGATAAAAATTAGATACACATATACATACTCAAATACATCTATTAATACACGTATTTAGACATCTATCTCTAGGTATATTTAAATCCATGATTTCATACTGACACTGCCAAATTCAATCCAATACCACAGGGTTCATTTTCTTTTTTCCATGTTCCATATTTGTAACTCCTTCTCTGACAATGAGACATCCAGCTTCCTGTATCTACAATGTATTTACTTATTTGGCCAATCCTAGAATACACAAAAAGTAATTTTAGTACTTATAACCCACCCCTCTGAGGGAAAAAAGCCTACAAACTAGAGTTAATTTTTTTTTTTTTTTTTTTTTTTTTTTTTTTTTTTTTGTCTTTAGTCCAAGGCCATCTTGTCCAAATACTGCATTCAAAGCTTATTTGAAGGCTAGGAGAGCAGCAGCCCACCAGCCCAGCTTTGTAAAGTCTCTAGGTGCGAAAGAAGAGCCCAAGAGGTTCTCAGTTAGGACTGCCCCTGCAAAAGTGGAAATAAAGCCAAAATAGGGAGCAGGAAAACATAAATCCTCAGACAAAAAAAGTGCAAACAGAAGGGAAAAGGGGAACAAAGGGCAAACAGGCAGAAGAGGCTAACCAAGAAACTAAAGATTTACTTGCAGAAAACAGACAACTACAACTAAGGAGAGTCTAGCCTCCAAAGAAGCAGGAGAGAAAGAAGCCAAGTTTGATGAATACGGAACATTCTTATCAACTATGCTGTAAATGCAAGTTTTTTAGTATCTCTAGAAACATTTTTAGAAGGAGGAGAATGCTACCTCATCTCATTTGCTCAGTGTAAATGCTTTTATTTATTCATTTGCTGGTTGTTGTTATTTTTACTATTAGAGAGAGGGCGCTGGATCTTAACCACTAGACTACCAGGGATATGTAATATTAATATTTAGTACAACCAGAAAACAATGAAACATTGAATTATAGGAGGATTTGACTGTCTTGAGAACCAACTTAACGTTCCATAAATTGAAAAGGAGGCAGTTTTTATGTCCTAAAACAAAGCACACTAACTGGAATCACAGTCATTCATTTAATATGTCTTAAATATTTAAAATTACTTCTATTCTCTTTTTTCAGTAGAATTGTTTCTTCAAACCACTCCTGGCCAGCCATGGTGGCTCACACCTGTAATCCCAGCACTTTGGGAGGCTGAGGTGGGCAGATAGCTTGAGCTCATGAGTTTGAGACCAGCCTGAGCTACAGTGAGACCCCCCCATCTCTAAAAATAGCCGGGCCTGTGGCAGGTGCCTGTAGTACCAGCTACTCGGGAGGCTGAGGCAAGAGAATCACTTGACTCCAAGAGTTTAAGGTTGCTTGAGCTTTGACCCCAAGAGTTTAAGGTTGCTGTGAGCTTAGAAGTCAGAGCACTCTACAGAGGTAACAAAATGAGACTCTGTCTCAAAAAAAAATAAAGAAGAAAGAAAAATAAAGAAAACCACTCCCTGATCTTGGTTTTTCCTGTCAAAATTGTATATACTCAGCTCAGTGCCTGTAGCTCAAGCAGCTAGGTCACCAGCCATACACACCTGAGCTGATGGGTTTGAATCCAGCTTGGGCCTGTCAAACAACAACGACAACTACAACCCCCCCCCAAAAAAAATAGCTAGGCTTTGTGGTGGGCACCTGTAGTCCCAGCTACTTGGGAGGCTGAGGCAAGATAATTGCTTAAGCCCAAGAGTCTGAGGTTGCTGTGAGCTGTGATGCCACTGCACTCTACCATGGGTGACAGCTTGGGGCTCTGTCGCACAAAAAAGAAAGAATAACTGTGTATACTCTATAACACATTTGGTTGTGGTAGTCCAGTTATTATTTTCCAATAACTTTGTTATGTGCTGTGAAAGGTTGAAAATTCCTATGTATGTAGTATGTATGACATTAAATTGTGAATTAGTGGGAATTACAATGTAAAAAATTAAGTTTTTAAAGGCATTGTTAGTTGATTGCCTCTTAAGAGAAATTGGCCTCCAAATTTTGAACTGAAAAGTCACTGAAAAGCCTACGTAGCCTCCAAATTTTATGCAAGAACGTCACTGAAATAACAATTTAGAAAAGAATTACAACTACTTACCTTTTCAGATTGTTTGTATATATATTCAAATTTGAACAAATTGTTCATAACGTCTGTGTACTTATCTTGAAAACAACCAATAAAATCACAAGTATCAAAGAAAAAAGTCAATTGATTTTTTTTCACTTTTTCCACTCTTCAGTACCAATAGTACCAATAGTACCAATTTTAAAGTTTATTGTAATAAATAAAGAAGATTATTTATTTAGTAGTAAATATTTTTTATTATTGTTATTTGTCTCTGTTCCTCTTCCATTTTAAAGTTTTCCCCAATCTAACTATGGGTTGTTTTCATTGATTTTCTTTTTTGCACATGTGACATATTAACACTGTTGCAAAAATTAGAAGTGTTCAAAGTGGAATATTCAGGGAAATGTCAGACCTATTCCATTCTATTTTTTACCATCTTCCCACCTACACCCTGCAGGAAACAAATCTCATTAGTCTCTAGTTTACATTTGTGTGTTTTATTTTTGTACAAATAAGCAGATGTATGAAATTTTCTTATTTCTCCTTCTTTCTTTCTTTCTTTTTTTTAAATTGAGACAGAGACTCACTTTGTCACCCTTGGTAGAGTGCTGTGGCATCATAACTCACAGCAACCTCCAACTCTTGGGCTCAAACAATTCTCTTAGCTGAGCCTCCCAAGTAGCTGGGACTATAGGCACACTCCACAATGCCCGGCTATTTTTTTTGGTTGTTGTTTTTGTTGTTTTTAGCAGGCCCGGGCTGAGTTCAAGCCCATCAGCCCTGGAGCATGTGGCTGGCACTCTAACCACTGAGCTACAGAAGCCCAGCCATTTTTTTTTCTTTGAGACAGAGTCTCAGTATGTCGCCCTTGGTAAAGTGCTGTGGCATCACAGGTCACAGCAACCTCAAACTCTTGGGCTCAAGAGATTCTCTTGCCTTAGCCTCCCAAGTAGCTGGGACTACAGGTGCCAGTCACAACACCCAGCTATTTTTATTTATTCTTTTTTTTATTAAATCATAGCTGTGTACATTAATGCAGTCATGGGGTACAGTGTGCTGATTTTATATACAATTTGAAATATTTTCACCAAACTGGTTAACATAGCCTTCATGGTATTTTCTTAGTTATTGTGTTAAGACATTTATATTCTACATTTAGAAAGATTCACATGTACCCTTGTAAGATGGAACATAGGTGTGGTCCCACCAATCACCCTCCTTCTACCCATCCTCCCCCCCTTCCTCTCCCCTTTCCCCATATTCTTGGGCCATAATTAGGCTATAGCTTTCATATGAAAGCTATAAATTGGTTTCATAGTAGGGCTGAGTACATTGTATACTTTTTTTTCCATTCTTGAGATACTTTGCTAAGAAGAATATGTTCCAGCTCCATCCATGTAAACATGGAGGAGGTAAAGTCTCTATCTTTCTTTAAGGCTGCATAATATTCCACAGTATACATACACCACAATTTATTGATCTATTCGTGGATTGATGGGCACTTGGGCTTCTTCCATAATTTAGCAATTATGAATTGGGCTGCAATAAATATTCTGGTACAAATATCTTTGTTGTAATGTGATTTTTGGTCCTTTGGATCTTGCTATTTTTAGAGACAAGATCTCGCTTTGGCTCAGGTTGGTCTCTAACCTTTGAGTTCAGGCAATCACCTGCCTTGGCCTCCCAGAGTGCTAGGATTACAGGTGTGAGCCACTGTGCCTGGTCCCTTCTCCTTCTTCCTTAAACAAAATGTAGCACACTGTATATGCTGTTTTGCCCTTTTCTTTTTCTTTCTTTCTTTCTTTTTTTTTTTTTTTTTGCAGTTTTTGGCCAGGGCTGGATTTGAACCCACCACCTCTGGCATAAGGGGCCAGCACCCTACTCCTTTGAGCCACAGGTGCTGTCCTCTTTTTCCCTTTTTATCACTTCACACTGTAACCTAGAAATCACTCCACTTCCATTCATAAAGATCTTTCATTCTTTAAAAAAAATTCCTAATCAAAACTGTGTAGTACTCCAGTATATGGATAGGCCATAGTTTATCCAGCCACTATAATATTTTGGAATTGCAAATAATATTGCGATGAATAACACTGTGCATAACTGTTTTTGTAGGAATGGAGGTGAATGTTCAGGGTAAAGCAGGATTGCTAAATCAAAAAGTAAGTGCATATATAGGTTTGCTTAGTATTGCTAAATTCCTCTCTGTAAGAATTGTACCAATTTACATTCCAACCAGCAATGCAGGAAAGTGCCCTTTTACCCACAGCTTCACCAACAGAGTTGTTTTTATATTAATACTTTTTAGTTTTTGCCAATCTGGCACAATGATATCTCAGTGTAGTTTTGCTTTGCACTATTCTTACCATGAGGAAAATTGAATATCTCTTCATATATTTAAAGCACATTTAACATTTTTGTGAATCATTTTTTTTTCATGTCATTTGCCCTTTTTCTATGAGATTTTGGTCTTTTCTCTCAATTTGTAAGAATTTTTTATGTTAGTGATATCAGCCATTTATTTATGATAAATGTTACAAATACAGCATTTTCTCCCAATTGGTTTCTCTCTCTCTCTCTTTCTCTCTCTTTTTTTTTTTTGAGATAGGGTCTTACTGTGCCACCTGGGCTAGGGTGCCGTGATGTCATCATAACTCACAGCAACCTTAAACTATTGGGATCAAGTGATCCTCCTGTCTCAGCTTCCTGAGTAACTGTGAGTAGCTGTGGCTATGGGCTGTGCCATCATGCATGGCTAGTTTTTCTAGTTTTAGTAGAGATGAGGTCTTGCTCTTGCTCAGGCTAGTCTCAAACTCCTGACCTCAAGGGATCGTCCTACCTCAGCCCCCCAGGGGGCTAGGATTATGTACATGAGCCACTATACCCGGCCCTATTCATTTTTTGACCTAGTTTGTGGTGTTACTTTTTTTTTGCAGTTTTTTTTTTGGGGGGGGCCAGGGCTGGGTTCAAACCCACCACCCCAGTATATAGGGCCAGAGCCCTACACCTTGAGCCACAGGCGCCGCCCTACGGTGTTACTTTTTACATTGATAAGTGCTTTTTAAGGTAGTCAAATGTACCAATCTGTTCTTTAATTGCTTCTTCATTTGGGGCCATAGTTAGAAAACCTTTCCCTACACCTGTATTACAGAGGAATTCATCTATGTTTTCTTCTGGGACTTGTTTGCTTCTTTTTTTTTTTTTTTTTTACATTGGGATTTCTGATCGACCTAGAAATTATCCTCATGTACAATGTAACATATAGATCCCATTTTATCTCTTTCCAAGTGACTAACTAGTTTTGTTGGGATCATTTATTAAAATTTCCATCTTTAGGGCGGTGCCTGTGGCTCAAAGGAGTAGGGCACCAGCCCCATATGCCTGAGGTGACAGGTTCAAATCCAGCCCTGGCAAAAAAAAAAAAAAAAAAAAAAAATCCATCTTTACTGATAAGAATTCTCTTTACCTTCATTGCATTTGATGAGGATACTGAGGCTTAGAAAAGATAAGCAACTGACCCAATGTAATATAGCTAATAAATGGAGTTAGAGATGGCCCTCTCTGAAGAGGTGGCATTGAAATTAAGACCTGCAAGTGGGAAGACTACTTGTAGGCATATTTGGGGAGAGAAAAGCCTAAGCAGGGGGATAGGAAGTGTCAAGATCATCAAGTAAGAGCAAAATTGGCCCATACAGAAGGATAGTGTGTCTGGAACATGGTAAGTGTAGGGAAAATACATGAGATAATCAAGAGGTAGGCAAAATATATACACCATGAAAAGCCTTATTGAGGAATTTGATTTTATTATAAATGCCATGAGAAATTTCTGGAATATATGTAAGGACATAGGTAGTGAACTCTGATTTATGTTTTTGAATTATTAATGTTGTTAGCTATTTAAAGAATAGATTAGAATATATAACTGATAACAGAGAGATCAATTATGAGCCTGCTGCAGAAGTCCAGAAGAGATTTGGTGTGCTTTGCGGCTAGCATCATGACAGCAGAGGTGGACAGAAGTGGACAGATTCATTGATCACTTAATGTAGTGAAATCCGGGGCAAGAGAGGGGTTTACCTTGGCAAATGATTCCACCATTACTTCCAGATGCAGAACTGAGGCCTAGAGTTAAAGGAAGACAATTGAACTTAAGACATTAGATCTATAAGAACCCTATTTTTAGCTTCAAGTATGAAATGGTAAATTCATACAATCTGCTCACCTTTGACACTTTATGGTTTATGAAAATAAAAACTGTCTGGTTTTCATTTATGCAACATGAATATTGGTTTACAAAATATAAGAAATGTGAGGCTATGTAAGCCCTATGACCCAATCAATACCCAGTCTCCAGGAGTGATACCAAGAAACAGGTGAGGGAACAGCAGTATCTTTCCATGATACTCTTGTAAGAAGGTGAAGACTTGCCTCCAGACATTCCAGATTTCTGTTTGCTGTTCAAGATGGAAAGATCATGAATACATCTCGCTAAGCTTAGATTTCTCTGAGTTCCAAACCCAGATATCTAATTGCCTTCTTGAGGACTTCACCTTTTTTTTTTCTGAGACAGAGTCTCACTATGTCGCCCTGGGTAGAGTGCTGTAGCATCACAGCTCACAACAACCTCAAACTCTTAGGCTTAAGAGATTCTCTTGCTTCAGCCTCCCAAGTAGCTGGAACTCCAAGCACTCATCACAACACCCTGCTATTTTTTGTTGTTGTCGTTGTTTAGCAGGCCTGGGCTGGGTTCAAACCCGCCAACCTCGGTGCATGTAGCAGGTGCCCTAACCACTGACCTACAGGCTCTGAGCCTGGACTTGACTTTGATATCAACTAGGCACTTCAAAACTACTATGATCAAAATTGATATCATCTCTCCCTTCACATTTTTCCTCTCTCAATCTTTTTGTTCCTTGATTTGTACCTCTAGCCAGCCACCCATCAACTAAAGCCAGAAATGTGGATATTGTCTTTGATTCCCCTCTTTCCTTCAGCCCCACCCCATCCAGTCCTTCAGCAAATCCTCCAGTCTCTACCTTTAAAATGGAATTTGCCACCCTGCATTTTCTCTCCTACCACTGTCAAAATCCTAGGCAACTCCATAACCATCTTTTGCCTGGACTTCTACAAAATTCTCTTAATGCAGCCATCTGACCACCCTCGATTCTCCACATTAATATTAGACAAGAAATATAAAAGATAACATTCGTAAAATATATGTAATACTCATGTATTTGATCACTCACTGACTTAAACTCCTTCAAAAGTTTCCCGTTACCCTTAGAACAGAGTCTCTCTCCTTGGCACTACTACTATTTTGAGCCAAAAATTCTTTGCTGTGTGGCTTGCCCTGTGCACTGTACGATGTTTATCAGCATCTCTGGCCTCTACCCCACCAGCCAGCAGCAGCCTACCTGTTGTTGTGACAACCAAAAATGTTTCTAAGCATTCCAAATAATTGTTCCCAGATGTGGGTAGAGAGCAAAATCGCTACTGCTTCATAACCACTACCTTAGAATCAATCCCAGTATCTTACAGTGGACCGTATGACCTTACCCGAGCTGCACTCTGTTCACCTTTTTGACTTGAAGTGTGTATCATACTTCCCTATGGTCACTGTCTTCCAGACAAAATATCCATCTTTTTTCTCTGGACTGCTTTATAGCATGGGACTTTTTCCTTTCAATAGGCCAATCCCTCATTTTGGAACACTTTCCCCAAACATGTCCCTGCCTCATGTCACATTTGTTTATTTAACATTTGCTCATGCTTCAGATTTGAATTCAGTGACGACTTCCTAGACCAGTCAAGTCCCATATATGTGCAATCTCAGGTATTGGTACACCTCCTTCCCAGAACTTTCCCCTGTTTCCGTCCCAGGAGAGCAGGGCCATGTCAGTGATGGCTCACCACTGTATCCACAGTGCAGGCTCTAGGGATACAATGGTTGAGTCCCTGGGTTCCTGATCCAGCTATGTCATTTATTAGCTGTGTGATCTTGGGTAAGTTGTTTTATTTTTATTTAATTTTTTTTTGTTTTTTTGGCTGGGGCTGGGTTTGAACCCCCCACCTCTGGCATATGGGGCTGATGCCCTACTCCTTTGAACCACAGGTGCTGCCCTTCTTAATTTTTAATTAAAATCATAACTGTATACATTTACGTGGGACAATGTGGGATTTGATATATAATGTGGAATGCTTAAATCAAACTGATATCCATCACCTCACATGCTTATTTTTTGTGGTATGAGACATTTAAAATTTACTCTTAGTTATTATGAAATATGCCCATGCATTGTGCATATTAGGTGAGATCCCACCAAATGCCCTCCATCCTCCTACCAATTACCCTCCCCCCTTACGCTCCTCCCTCCCTCTTCTCCTCTCCCCCTTGCTAGGCTATATTTGTGTTTTATCATTCATAGAGTGGGTGCTTATATATTGGTTCCATAACAGTATTGAGTGCATTGTAGACTTCCCCTTGCCCCCGTTCTTGAGATACTTTACTAAGAAGAATGTGTTCCAACTCCATCCAGGTAAACATAAAGATGTAAAGCCTCCATCTTTTTTATGGCTGAATATTATTCCATGGTATACATTTACATTTGATTTATTGAAGACTTATTTTCTTCTTGTGTGAAAGAGGGTTCTTAATAATTATTTCACTGGAATATTATGAGGAATAAATTATCTAATAAGAATCTTTTAGTAGTATACTTAGCACATAATAACTCAATAAATTCTAGTTACTACAACTATTATTACCATTATTATTACCAATCACTATTATTATCTTTGTATCAAGAAAATTTTACTTTAGGTAGCAACTCAGCTATAGCTTTCCAAATAATTATTTCCTTTTTGGCCCAAGAGGAGCAGAATATTTTCCTTTAAAATATATGAATTTTAAAAAAAAAAAGATTATAGAGTGAGACTGCTTAAGATGAGTAAATAACATTGGTCTCTACAATATTTTTCTTGGAAATGCTAAGCTAAATTGTGCTTGTTTTTAGAAGTAAATCTAAAAGAAATTATTAATAGCAAAGTCCTTTTGTTATAGTCTGAAAGTAGCTTCATTCATTTAATGGAAGAAACATCTTGGCACTATTAAAGGAATTGGAATTAGAAATTTTTTAAATTAAAAACAATTTTTTCTAGGTTTTAGAATAATGTATTTATTTTATTTTTATTTATTTATGTATTTATCTTTTGCAGTTTTTTTTTTTTTTTTTTGGCTGGGGCTGGGTTTGAACCTACCACCTTTGGCATATGGGGCTGGTGCCCTACCCTTTTGAGCCACAGGTGCTGCCCTAGAATAATGTATTTATTACATGTAGTATTTTGTAGTTGGGATTGTATTCTGAGAGCAGATGTGAATATGTATAAGGCATCCCTGCCTTCAAGGTATGCGTAATAAAGTAGATGAAACTTTGTTGTTATTATAATGTATATTGGTACTGGAACTCCATGGGTAGAAAGCCAACAAAAAGTTTCATACGCTACAATAATTCGCCCTCTTTAAAATATTTAATGTTGAGAAATGGGTGATAGAGATTAAAATAAAATTTTCTTTGGAAATAGGGAAAAAATAAAATATATGAATAAATTGTTCTTTTTTCTGATTTTATTTTATTTTTTACCTTTATGGGGTTAATTTAAATATTTTACTATGAAGAGCAAAATAATAATATTCATGCAATTCAACATGATCCTTGCTTAGTTCATAAGTTGGCTTCTTAGGTATGACTTCTGATCCTCGTCTGTCCTTGCCCACCTATTGTTTACTCTTTAGCACCATCACTCGAAGAACGGAAGGGGACAACAATTATACAATGCTCAACTTGCTTTTTATTTATTATCATTAATTATTATTTATTTAAAGCCTAAGAATAGGAGGGTCTATAGAAAGTGTAAGTATCCCCCAGTCAATAGTGTCACATCTTGGCTCAGCACCCTGTAGCTCAGCGACTAGGGCGCCAGCCACATACACAGGAGCTGGTGGGTTTGAACCCAGCCCAGGCCCACCAAACAACAATGACAACTACAACCAAAAAATAGCCAGGCGTTGTGGTGGTTGCCTGTAGTCCCAGCTGCTTGGGAGGCTGAGGTAAGACAATAGCATAAACCCAAGAGTTTGAGGTTGCTGTGAGCTGTGATGCCAGGGCACTCTACCCAGGGCAACAGCTTGAGATTCTGTCTCAAAAAAAAAAAAAAATAGCTCCACATCTTAATCCTGAAAAAAATAGCTCCACATCTTGTCCTGTGGACATGCTACCTTACATGACATAAAAGACTCTGAATATGTGATTAAGTTAAGGAGCTTCAGATAAGGAAATTATCCTGATTTATCCAGGTAGGCCCACCTACAGGAGTCCTTAAGGAGGGAAGGCAATGTGGCCAGAGAAGGAGAGAGAGATTGAAGATAATCACCTTCTTCTTCATCATCTTTTTCTTCTCCTCCTCCTCCTCCTCCTCTCACTGTAGCCCTCCATAGAGTGCCATAACATCACAGCTCACAGCAACCTCCAACTCTTGGGCTCAAGCAATTCTCTTGTCTCAGTCTCCAATATAGCTGGGACTACAGGCGCCCGCCACAACACCTGGCTATTTTTTGTTGCAGTTATTGTTGTTTAGCTGGCCCAACGGGGCCGGAACTCAACAGCCTCAGTGTATGTGGCTGGCACTGTAACCACTGTGCTACAGGCACCAAGCCCCTTCTGGTTCTGAAGATGTATTCAGGTGGCCTCTAAAAGCTGGAAAAACAGAAGACAGAATTCTCCCTTAGAGCCTCCAGAAGAAACCAGCGTTGTAGCTATCTTCATTTTGTTTCAGACTCTTGACATCCAGAACTGTAAGGGAAGAAATTTGTGTTGTTTTAAAAGCTGCCAAATTTGTGTAAATTTATTACAGCAGCAGTAGAAAGTTAACACAGGTTGATTTCAATACCTTTCTGGGTTCAATGTACAGTTGAACAATCAAAGGATTAGATTTTACCTTTTTTTTTTTTGCAGTTTCTGCAGTTTTGGGCCGGGGCCAGCTTTGAACCCTCCACCTCCACTATACATGACCGGTGCCTTACTCCGTTGAGCCACAGGTGCCTTCGATTAGATTTTACTTTATTTTTTTATTTTTTTTATTTATTTTTTTTTTTAGATTTTACTTTTTTAGGTCAAAATATCAACTTATTTGAAATTGGAGAAACGCACATTCTGATTAATGGGACTTCCGCTTTTATCAATTGTATTTTAATTATGAAATATTTTAAACATGCCAAAAGGACAAAAAATAATATAACCACCCATGTAAACACTAAAGAAGAATTTTCGATTTGCCATATTGCTTCAGAACACTTTCCTTTTTAAAAAAATAAAATATTGGCAGCGCACGAGGCGGTCCCTCGGATCTGTGTCTGGCTTCCACAGTGTTTGGACGGAGGAGACCCGGGGACTCCGTTCCTTTCAGCCTTCGGCAGCTTTTGAGTCTCCTTCTTTAGCACTTGCAATCTCTGTGATCATCTTCACGGCCATCTCCTGCTTCTGGAGGCGGCTAACACCGTTTATTTTTATTTACTCTGTGTGTGTGTGTGTGTGTGTGTGTGTGTGTGTGTGTGTGTGGTTAGCTCCTTATTACCAATCAGCCACGGTCTCCTTGATTCGTCAAAATTCTTCCACCAAATGTGGAGGCAGCCATCAACCACCTGGTCCGTACACCCACCTCTCTCTGGGCTACTATTTCGACCAGGATGATGTGGCCGTGAAAGGCATGGGCCACTTCTGCGAGTTGGCGGAGGAGAAGCCCGAGGGCGCCCGGCGTCTCTTAAAGATGCAAAAGCAGCGTGGCCTCCGCGCTGTCCCCCCAGAACGCGCAGAAGCCAGCTCAGGGTGAGTGGGGTCCGACCCTGGATGCAATGGACGGCGCCCAGGCTCTTTTGGATCTTCAGGCCCTGGGTTCGGCCGCCTAGACCCTCATCTCTGTCACTTCCTGGAGAGTCACTTCCCAGATGAGGATGTGAAACTCATCAAGAAGATGGGCGACCACCTGACCGCCCTCCACAGGCTGGCTGGCCGAGTATCTCCTGGAAAGACTCAATCTCAAGCGCCACTCGGAGCCTGCGGAGCCCAGCGACCTCCGAGGAGCCCTTCCCCAAGTATCAGGGTTCTGCCGGAGCCTCTCCCTCCAGCCGCAAGGCAGCTTTTTAACCACCCCGGAGTCCTCTCCCAAGCCTTGGACCAACTGGAAATAAAGCTTTGAGCACCTAGTCAAAAATAGATAAATAAAATAAAAAATAAAATATTGCTGAAGCTATTAAAAAATTGTGCTCCTCAACTTTTCCCTTGTGCTTCTTCGCCAGAGCTTGGTATGTATAATTATAATGCATATTATTATACCATTACTGTACATATTTGTAAATATTTCACAGGTTTTTGTGTATTTAATCTTTATATAAAGAAAGTATTCTTTGGCAACATCTTTTCTCTTTTACATTATGTTTTTGAGATTTATATTGACAGACTATATTGTAATTGCTGTATTTTTTTTTATTTTTCAGAACTTTAATCTCCACAAAGTTTGTAATGGCAATTAAGGGAAAAGGCCAGAATTATCTTCATTTTGCTGGTGGATAAAGTACGTAGATTATTTCCTAATTCATACATTGAAGCATAGGTAAGATAATTAATGTAAAAATATATAAGAAACTTAAATTCTTTTTTACAATTTCAGATTAATGTGAGAGTACCAATGATTAGGTCACAATATTTGCCTTTGTTAGGTAGGGTCTATGTTGCAGTTGTGCCGCTCACCAGGGGATGTGCCATGTACCCTTACGTTGTTTCATTGGGTAGGAGCACATCAATCCTCCTCTCCTCCACTCTCTTTCCCCCAGCTTGAATTAAATTGAGTTTTCTCTTGTGTGGGCACCTATTGGTTTATCCACTGGCTTCATATTAGTATTGAGTATGTTGGATACTTGCTTTTCCATTCTTGTGATAAGAGAATACATAAGGGAATGTTCTCCAACTCCATCAGGTTAATACAAAAGATGTAAAGTCTCCATCATTTTATGGTTGAATAGTACTCCATGGTATACATCTACCACAGTTTATTAATCCATTCATGGGTTGATGGGCACTTGAGTTGTTTTCACACCTTGGTAGTTGTATATTGACCTGTGATATGCTGTATTCTTTCAACAAATATTTGTCTTGATTTATGAAGTATCTATTTATATTTGACAAATTGCCCTGGAGTCTCTGAGATGATTCTAGTCCCCATTTTTATATAACCGTACATATAACATATGTATATATCCAATAAATAGTAGGTAGTCAGTTTATGCACTTTGAAACATTATTTAAAAGGTATTATGCTGTACCTATCTTTTTTTTGTCGAGACAGAGTCTCACTACGTCACTGTCAGTAGAGTGCTGTGACGTCACAGCTCACAGTAACCTGAAACTCTTGGGCTTAAACGATTCTCCCACCTCAGCCTCCCAAGTAGCTGAGACTACTGGCACTCATCCCAACACCTGGCTATTTTTTTGTTGCAGTTGTTACTGTTGTTTAGCTGGCCCGGGCCGGGTTCAAACCCACCAGCCTCGGTGCAAGTGGCCAGCGCTGTAACCAGTGTGCTACCGGCGCCAAGCCTGTACCTACCTTTTTGTAACTTGCTTTTGTCACTCACTATAATTTGGCGAGTTATTTCGTATCCATAAACATACTAGAAGACCTTTCATTTTTAACTGCTTTACAGTACTGAATTATATGAACAAACTGCATTATTTATCCATTTACCCACTATGAAACAGTAAGGTTGCTTCTGCATTTTCACCAATTCATTCAGTGCTATAATGAGCATCCTTGTATGCAAGTTTCTTTGTTCACATGTGACTTTCTCTACTTTAGATAGGTATTAAAAATGCCAAATGCAGGCTCGGGGCCTGTGGCTCAAGCGGCTAAGGCGCCAGCCACATACACCTAAGGTGGCGGGTTCGAATCCCCAGCC
>NW_003852504.1:4390843-4416088 GCF_000181295.1 Otolemur garnettii | reverse complement strand
AGGCAGGAGACTCGCTTGAGCCCAGGAGTTGGAGGTTGCTGTGAGCTGTGATGCCATGGCACTCTACCCAGGGGGATAGCTTGAGGCTCCGTCTAAAAAGAAAAAATACCAAATGCATATCTAAATTGTAACTATATAAGTAAATACTCTTCTTGAGTAGTTTATGTCTTTTTGGCATAGAAATTATGTTATCACCATTTTATATGTGTGCGGTTTCTAGGACAGTTTGGACAAGATGAGGTTATCTGTTCTTTGAAGGTTTTGTAGAACTCCCTGATGCAATTAGCTAGGATTGCTGTGCTCCCCACCACCGTCCTCCTTTGAGTTTAAATACTTAGTACCTAATTCAAATGCCACTATTACTTATAAGGCTTTCTGTTTCGAAACCTTTCTTCTCACATACATTTTGATCATGCATATTTTTAAGGAAGTTGTCCATTTCATCTACGTTTCCAGTTCTAGAGGCATAAAGTTATTCATAGTAGTCTGTATTGCTTTCATTCTTTTTATTCCATACAATATCCCTTAATTAATTAATTTATTTATTTTGAGACAGAATCTCACTATGTTGCCCTGGGTAGAGTGCTGTGATTTCACAGCTCACAGCAACCTCCAACTCTTGGGCTTAAGCAATTTTCTTGTCTCAGCCTCTCAAGTAGCTGGGACTACAGGTGTCTGCCACAACACCTGGCTATTTTTTTTCTTGTTGTTGTCATTGTTGTTTAGCAGGGCCAGGCTGAGTTCCAAGCCACCAGCCCTGGTGTATGTGATTGGCACCCTAACCACTGAGTACAGGTGCCAAGCCTCCCATAATTTTCAATATTGTCTATTTGTGTCTTTTCTCTTGATTATTTCTTTCACATGAGCAGCTTTGGGGTGTGAATGCTCCATTCTCTTTATTATTATATCACTGACTTTTCTGTTCTTTATTATTTTCTTTCTTCTACCTTCTCTGGATTAATTCTACTGTCTGGTTCACTAATTCCAATCTCTTTCTTAACATTTTAATAAAAATAGGCCAGGCTCAGTGGTTCACACTTGTAATCCTAGCACTCTGGGAGGCCAAAGTAGGTGGATTGCCTGAGCTCACAGTTTCGAGACCAGCCTGAGCAAGAGCGAGACACCTGTCTCTAAAAGTAGCCGGGCATTGTGGCAGGTGCCTGTAGTTCCAGCTCCTTGGGAGATTGAGGCAAGAGAATCACTTGAGCCCAAGAGTTGGAGGTTGCTGTGAGCTATGACACCACAGCACTCTCCTGGGGCCAACAAAGTGAGACTCTGTCTCAAAAAAAAAAAAAAAACTCGTGAAGAACCAGTATTTTTATTTCAGATGACTGGCTTGCATTTTATTCATAAATAATAATTGTACATATTCATGGGGTATATATGATATTTTATACATGCATACAATGTTTAATGACTAAATTATTGTATTTGAGATAGCCATCACTTCCAAATTTATTATTTCTTTCTGTTGGGACCATTGCAAATCTTTTCTTCCAGCTGTTTTTAAAATATAGAACACATTGTTGACAGCTGTAATGCTATCTAACACTGCAGCTTATTCTTACTACATAACTGCATATTTGTATCCATTAACCAACCTCTCTTCATCTTCTCCTTCCCAGCCTCTGGTGACCAACTTCCTACTGTCTATATCCATGAGATCAACTCTTTTAGCTCCCAGATATGAGGGGGAACATGCAATATTTGTATTTCTATGCCCGACTTATTTCATGTACATAATGGTCACCAGGCCCATGCATGTTGCTGCAAATGGCAGAATTTTATTATTTTTGTGGCTGAATAATATTTCATTGTCTAGTTATGCCACATTTTCTTTATCCATTCATCCATTGATAGACACTTAGATGGATTCTATATTTTGGCTATTGTGAATACTGCTGTGATAAACATGGGAGTGTAGCTATCTCTTCCGTATACTGATTTCCTTTCTTTTGGATATTTCCAGCAGTGGGATTGCTTGATCATGTGGTAGATCTATTTGATCTATTTTTAGTTTTGTTTTTTTTTTTAGAGACAGAGTCTCACTTTGTCACCCTCGGTAATGCTGTGGTGTCATAGCTCACAGCAACCTCAAGCTCTTGGGCTTAGGCGATTCTCTTGCCTCAGCCTCCCGAGTAGCTGGGACTACAGGTGCCTGCCACAATGCCTGGCTATTTTTTGTTGCAGTTTGGCTGGGGCTGGGTTTGAACCCACCACCCTCCGTATATGGGGCCAGTGCCCTACTCACTGAGCCACAGGTGCCACCCTTTTTCTGTGTTTTCTTTATTTTCTTTCATCCATGTTTTACGGTTTTCATTGTATAAATGTCTCTCTTTTTCTCCAGTAATAATTTTTTTTTTTTTTTGCAGCTTTTGGCCGGGCTGGGCTTGACCCTGCCACCCCCTGTATATGAGGCCGGTGCCCCATACCTTGAGCCACAGGCACCGCCCTCCAGTAACGATTTTTTTAAAGGCTATTTTGTCTGATATCAGTGTAGTCATTTCAGCTTTTGTTATCTTTTTGCCTGGTATGTCTTTTTCCAGAACTGTGGAAATTTACCAAATCTTGGTAGCAATTCAGAGATCTAAAAATGTTGATTCCAAAAAATGTTTTCAATTTTTAAATTGATTTTGGGAAAGAAATTTCAGAAGTCTCCACTGTGCCTTTTTTTTTTTTTTTTTTTTGTGAGACAGAGTCTCACTTTGTCACTCTTGGGAGAGTGCGGTGGCATCTCACAGCAACCTCCAACTCCTGGGCTTAGGTGATTCTCTTGCCTCAGCCTCCCGAGTAGCTGGGACTACAGGTACCTGCCACCACACCCGGCTATTTTTTTTTTGTTGCAGTTTGGCCGGGGCCAGGTTTGAACCTGCCACCCTCGGCATATGGGGCCGGTGCCCTACCCACTGAGCCACAGGCACCACCCTCCACTGTGCCATTTTTACTGAAGTTACTGGTAGACCAATTCTTTAAGGATATTTAATTTTTTTTCCTACATATCTGGTTTTGAGAGACTTTTGTTTTTGATTTTGATATAATTGCATTGTGATCTAAGAACATACTCTATATGAATAACTTTATTTTGTTGATTGATGGAGGTTTTTTCCTTTAATTTGGAATTTTAGAATTAGAAGACACTATAGTTAACTGAAGTTTAAATAGAAGGCCTTTTAAATTTCATTCCTTGCTGGAAATATTATTGTACATACCAACCAATGTTCATGGGCCACTCAGGACATAGATTCTAATGAATGAAATAGAATATTTATATATTGGTTGAGGTTTTTGCAATGCCCAAGTGCCACCATTCAAATACAAGCTTTAGAGTCAAACTGACCTGGATTCAAATACGAGTTCTACTACAGTTAATTATGTGACCTCAGTCTTTTGACTTAACTTCATATCCTTGGACAGGTTATTCAATATCACTAATCCTCAACTTTATTATCTATAAAAATAAAATACAGTAGAACCTACATAGTTGATCTCCTCCCTACCTTGACCACCTCCTTAATTTGGCCTAATTTGCATAGACCAGGCACATACCCCATGTACATATTAGCCCAGTAGGCCTAGCTCCTTATGTGGACCACCTCTGTATGTTGAACAGTTTGTTACAGTTCCTTAGGTGGTCAACGCACAGAAGTTCTGTTGTATGTTATAAATTTTTCAGGGTTGTTGTCAGGATTAAGCAAAATGAAGGATACCAGAATGACTGGAGCAGAAGCTGTGAGAAGGATTAAGTATAAAATATTAGGCAGGGCCACATCATAAAGTGATAGGTATGTGGGAAGTGCTGCATGAAACTTTATCCCTTTCCCTATTTTTTTACATAGTCATCATAGAAAAATTGTAGAAAATTAAGCATCAGGGGAAACTAAGATACCCTCACCTCCAGAAGATTCATTAATATTTGCTAACAAAATTGGCCAACTTTCACTTGCTGTGTTGCTATTTGCTTCTTTCTGTATAAAAAATAGTGACAGCAACGTTCCAATAACTTGAAATTTCTAGTTTTGGGGTTCTGATTAGTTGATTTTTTTTTTACCTACTATCAATAATGGGAGTTAACTTTAATTAGAGAAATAACCTCTTGACCCCCTGACCATATAATTTTGAAACGAAAAGAAAAATATTTAGACTAATTACTTACTTAAGGGTCTCTGAGAATTTCCGTATTTGACTCTTTATTTTTAGGGTCTTGAGTGGCATTAAGGGTTATATTTCTAAAAAAAGAAATCCACCGAGTAATATTTTGTTCAAGTGAACTAAAATTACGCTTTTCCATTCATTTCGCTTTCCTTAGTTAAATATATTTTGTGTTGAAATATCAGTATAAGAAGAATAAAAAATCGTAAGTCAATGGGGGTTAATTAACAAGAGTTTCCCTTTTGTTCAGTTTAAATATGGTTCTATCTTTCAAGGTTTAACCTTTTCTTAAATCATTTGGCATTAAAATAGGAAAATCAAATTCTTGGTAAAATTCAAGCCAATCCATTCTACTTTTAAATTTGTGTTCACATTTCTACTATTTAAGTCTAAGATCAACTGTTCATTCCATACATCTCCATCTTCTTCATGTTTCTCTTATGGATTGAAAGACAGAAATATAAAGCACTGCTCTTTGTAGTTTGTAGACATGTATAAATGCGAATATTTATGAATATGCCTTATTCTTGAATGTGTACCTTGGGGTCTATAAACTTATCTCATTTATTTTTCACAACATCCCTTTTCAATCATGGTTTTAATCCCTTTTGTTAGAAGTGAGAAATCCTGAATTTTATTTTATTTTTCCTTTCTTGAGACAGGGTCTCACTCCATTTCCTAGCCTGGAGTGCAATGGTGAGGTCATAGCGTATTGTGACCTCATCCTCCTGGGCTCAGATGATAACCCCACCTCAGCCTCCCAAGTAGGTGTGGCTATAGGCATGCAGCACTGCACCCAGACAAGTTTTTATTTTTGTAGAGATGGGGTCTTGCTGTGTTGTCCAGTTGGGGTCTTGCTGTGTTGGCCTAGTCTCAAGTGATCCTCTCACCTTGGCCTCTCAAAAGTCTGGGATAATGGACATGAGTCACCATATCCAGCTGGAAAAAATAGATTTTAAAAATCTGCTTTAATTTATCCCTCCCGTCCACCCCCCCTTGCTTGCTTTCCATTGAGTTTTACTACCAATGTGCACACGAGTATTGATCAATTAGTTCCAATTTAATAGTGAGTACACATGGTGTTCATTTTTCTATTCTTGTGAAACTTCACTCAGAAGAATGGTTTCCAGTTCCATCCAGGTTGTTACAAAAGGTATTGAGGGGCACCCTTGCCACTTTGGCTCAAACTATACAAAAGCAATTAATGTAGCCAAAGCATATGTACTCTTTAATAATCTGAAATTTAAAAATAGAGAGATGATAAAAATTGTTCTGATTGTACACATTTCCTGATGTTTACTATGTGCTGGAAACTTTTTCGTATTTCATCTACAATCTGTCTGAAAATCCAGCATCACCAGTGCAAGTATCCACCCCATTCAGTTAGGAAACAGAAATCTTCATACAGTAATTAAATTACATAAAGTCCTCTGCAAGGTTTCCCTTTACAGCTAGAACAAAACTGAAACACTCCAGCCTTGGCTTACTAAAGCTACCTGATCCAGCATCTACCGGGTACCTGACTCTCCAGAATAAGCCAAAACTCACCTCTGCTCCTCAGCCCTCCAGGCACTTGGGCCTTCTTTCTGTGTCTTGAACACACCGAGCTCAGCCCCACTATGGGCCTTTGCATTTGCTGTTCCTTTTGCTGTTTGATCCTTGTCCAGATCTTTCCATAGCTGTTCCTTTCTCATTACCCCAGTCTTGGTTCTCATCTTCTCTTTAGAGAGTTAGTTCTTAACACCCTAGATAAATCAGCCTCCTCTGCCCACTCCTATCACTCTATTAACATTATCCTGTTATAATAGCCTCTGGCACTTGCTGGTACTTGCAACTAAATTATTTTAAACAATTCCATTTATGTGTTATTTGTCCCCTCATCACCAACTCATTCCAACACTGGAATGTGAGCTCATTGAAGGCAGGGACTCAGATTCTCTTAGTCACTGCTTGTACTTCCTGTCCCTGGAAGAGTGCCTAGCCTAATAAATATTTATTGACTGCCTAACAAATTTAACGTCCAGTAAAATGTACCTGATTAAATGAACTAATGATTGTGGAACCACAGAAATGACTCTCAAGTGCATTATACTGAGTAAAAGACCACGTAGTGAAAAATTCCACTTATGTGGCATTCTGGAAAAGACAAAACCATAGGGGTAAAAAACAGATCAGTGGTTACCAGGAGTTGGGGGTGGGCTGGTCAAGATTGACATAAAGGGACACAAGAGACTGTTTTGGGTGTTGGAACCATTCTGTATTTTGTTTCTGATGGCTGTTGATGACTATGTGTTCATTAAAATAATAGAACTGGTTTGCTAACAGGATGAATTATTCATATGTGAATTTTATACTTCAATAAATAAATCAATACATCTGATTTTATTTAAAAAATAAAAATACATAAAATCCTCTTTACGTTTTCTCCCTCCATCTTGCACCATTTAAATAGAAATTTAAATATCCATAATTTAGGGAGGGGTGAGGGGTAGGGGAGGGGGGAATGGGTGGAGGAAGGGAGATTGGAGGAATCACTTCTGTGGTTTATCTTACAAGGGTACAAGTGAATCTTTCTAAGAGTGGAATATGAACGTTTTAACACAATAACTAAGAAAATGACATGTAGGCTATGTTAACCGGTTTGATGGAAATGTTTCAAATTGTATGTGAAAACACCACACTGTACCCTAGAAGTGCATTAATGTACATAGTTACCATTCAATAAAAAAAAATAAAGATGAAAAAAAAATCCATAATTTAAGTAGAAATAAGTGCTGCTCTTTCAAGGGTTATATAATTATTACAGAATGGTTAGTGGGCTCCAAAGATTTTGACCTTCCTCTTTGGGAACTGCCTTCAGGACCAATGACAATGAGTCTAAGTGATACAAAAGGTTGGTATTGTGAGAGTAAGTTTACTTTTTGGAAAGGACATACTGTCTCTGGAAGCAAAGTCTGATGAGCAATGTGGGGAGTGGGGATCAAGCTGGGTGAAGCTGTTTTTGTTCAGTGGCGAGGTGCGGATCTGAAGGAAAGATTGTGCTTTTATTATATGACTCAGATACTGGCTCTAAAGACTGTTCCTCTAAAGAGGAGTTCCAAAATGAGAAGTTCTGGCAGTGAAGAGGCAACTTTTGTTAGACACAGGTCACTTGAATGTTTCAATCGCTAAGAGTTTTGTTCAAACAAAATAGTCTCATTACTTTTAGGTAGGCAGCGGTCACTGTAGAGTAGGAGATCAACTTGTTCCCTGACGATTTAAGTAGTTTCATTCTCATTTGTTTCTGTGAAACAATCTTAAACCATTTAGCAAAGGTCATTTACTTTGAAAACCCTAGTCCCCACCTGGTTAATAAAACTTGGCCCCTTTAGTCCCTTCAGTAGGCATTTACCCTAGGATCAAAATAAAGAAGGATTTGGATGTCCTGCTGATATGGGAAGTATCCTAGTGAAGAGAATTGTCTCTACTGATTGGATTGAGAAATCTCAGCAGTTAGGTAACTTGTCCCAAATCTTTCGTATGTAAAGAGACTGGATGTATGTGGATTTTATGGTTCTGATAGGAATGACGACTCAGGTCAGGACTAACAAACAAATGCAATCAGTGGTATTCGATGTCCTTTTAATTCTAGGTGGTCACGGTGTTAAAAGAACTTCAAGCTAGGCTCCAGTGACCAGAGAGTACTGAGAAATATGTGGTACATAATGAGATTCAGGTGAGACCCCACTCAGGACTATTAAGGAGTAATTACGGTCCTGTAGTGCCTTTCTTTGCCACTGAAATGCAGCTGCTTCTTGGTGGCAGGGCATGCAGCCCGCTTGCACACAGCACGTTGTACAGCTGAAGTGGAAAAAAGAGGAGGGGAGCTTTTCAGTGGCTTCTCAGAGTGTCACCAGAGATTCTCATACTCCTGTGAAAAGATCCTGATGCTTCTCCTTGTATACTTTGTCTGGACGGAGCAAAGTATACAATCTTGTGATTGACCTTGGCTAGGTTTCTTAGAAGCCACAAACCCAGGGCTGCCAGCTTTGAGTTTTTCTATTGCATTGTGCGATGGAAGTCAGGGGGTTCGGTCCTTGCAATATTATACAGCGAAGGAACATAAAAGCACTCCTTTAAGAATGTCCATTTGTAAATAGAATTTGTTGCTTTGGCACATACTTCCTTAAGAGATAAGAAACCCTGCCGAGGAATGGAGCTGAGCATGGAGGGCCACCTTTAATGTGGGCTTTGACTTTTGACTTTTACAGCCAAGGCTGGACTGCTCTTTCCCTTTTGGGCTTTAATCTAAGATTTAGTCATTCATTACACATTGTTATGAACCACCAGTTTAAATTCCAGTGTCTTTCTTCATACTTTCCACCTTGGTCTGCCTTTCTAGGGCCATTAAAGGTTGTTTCATAAAAGCAGCATTAAGAGAAACCAACAGTCCTCCCATAGTTCATTCTTTCTTTTTTTTTTTTAAGACAAGAGTCCCACTATGTTGCCTTCGGTAGACTGCTGTAGCGTCACAGCTCACAGCAACCTCAAACTCTTGGGCTTAAGTGATTCTTTTGCCTCAGCCTCCCAAGTAGCTGGGACTACAGGTGCCCGCCACAACCTCCGGCTATTTTTTTTGTTGCAGTTGTCACTGTTGTTTGGCAGGCCCGGGGCAGATTCGAACCCGCCAGCCTTGGTGCATGCAGTGCCATAACCAACCACCGTGCTACGGGTGCCGAGCCAGTCCTTGCATATTTTTATATTTCCCTTCTTCTCTGCCCCTCCTCTCGTTCTCTGTCCCCCTCTCCCTCCTCCTCCTCCTCCTTTAGTTAATGCACCTGCATTATTGGTATGTAACTGTTGGCCCTTTTAAATTTTACAGAGTAGCAAACTGAAAAAACAACAACTTCGAAAAACATACTACTTAAGTGCATTGAGTTGCTTTTTTCTCTGACCTTATGTAAAATGTGAAGGTCAAAGAAATATTATAGTTACAGTCCCATTTAACGGTCACCTGAGCCATCAGAACCTTCAGACAACTGGCACAAGTTGCAGTTTCAAGTGGAAGCTGGGAAAGCCTACACTGCCCAGAAGGCCTGTACTCCAAAGCTGGCTAAGTATTCAGCCAGCATGGGGAGAGATGCTGAAAGAGCTTGGCAATACTTTACATATGCTAATTGAAACCATCCTGATTGTGGAAGAGAGGAGCTTGTGTGCCTTGGAAGGGCTGGTCATGGCACAGACATGCCTCTTGTGTGCCTCTTGGGGAAAAAGTGCAGGTTAGTATAAAAAGGGCTGTATTTACCAAAGAAATACTGTATCATACATGAGTTCTTTTTAATGAGCTGAAAAGTCTTTTTTTTTTGCAATTTTTGACCGGGGCTGGGTTTGAACCTGCCACCTCTGGCATATGGGGCCGGGGCCCTACTCCTTTGAGCCACAGGTGCCAGCGAGAAGATTTTTTTAAGAATGAACAGTGACATTGGCTGATGGAGGAGTACAAATGTCAAATTTTCCCTTTGCCTTAGAAAAGAGAAAAATAGGTCTCAGATCATAGGATTAAGACAAACATGAGTAAAAAATTGGAGGCGGCAGTGTACAAAATAAAACAGATTTAAGCCTCTCACCTGTAAAGTCTCCAGTTCTTCTGACTCATTCCGTTATCTATTCTTGAACCTGCATAAAAGGTGTTTTTAACTGGGGTGGGAAAGAATTGATTGAGCCTGTAGTTGAGCACTCTCAGAAGATAACTAGTCCAACCCTTTTCACTCATGCTTGCCTTCCTTCTCTTTCTTTCCTTCTTCCTCCCTCCCTCCCTCCCTCCCTTCCCTCTTCTAGTTGTCAAATATATTTGAATCCTCACGGCATTTGAGGTGATAGTGATACAGATATAAGTAAGATGTTGTCCCTGCTCTGAAAGAGTTCAAGGCCATAAGTGCATTGGCAGGGTGGAAAGTGAAGGCATTGAGTTGTCTCCAACATACAGTGGGGATATGAAGGGGATGGTGATGACTTTTTCCAAACTAACTTCACAATATTAATAACTTGCAGATAAGGCGACATCGTTACTGATGCAGAAAATGAGATCTGGAGAGGGGAGGTAGCTGCCAAAGGTCTGCTGGAGAGGCAGAATTTGACCCCCACCTTGCCATGCCATAAAGGCCTTTGGTACCCCTCCTCATTACAGTAATAACAGGTCAGCCTTGTCCCCCTGAAATACCAAAGGAGATCTGAACCATTAACTCTAAGCATTCCATGGAAATAAAATGACAGTTTCCTGTGGGGCATGGGAGCTTGGAGAGAATGATTAGAGAGGAAGATACGGTACTCTCTCCCCTTTTCCCCCACCTCAGGCTTATTCTGCTCAGCCAAAGTCACCCAGGACAGCCTGGACCTCAGGCCTTTATGAGCATCTTTTGAAGCGGATTGTCACCAGGGCTGATAGCCCAGCTACGAGAGTGAAATCTTAGGGTTGGTAAAGGGCTGAACTTCTAATCAAGAGCTCAGATCTTGAAGCACACGAGGTACCCTCGTTTGGGAATGAAGGGGAATCTACTTTCTGCTGGGCCAGTCTTGCCAGCAGGCAGTTTTACTGCACGAAGGGAGAAAAATCTCCCCTCTACCCCACTAATTTGAAGCTCATTTCCAACCAGTGCACCTTCTGGTAATTTAACTGAAGTTACTTACATGACCAACTTCAAGGGAGTTTTATTTGACAAGGCTTGAACACACACACACACACAAAACAGCAGTAGCAACAGACCTCATCTGGCGATCTGCTTTTACTATTATATGTTGACAATAAAGACAAGGGTAAGGAATACTGTGTCATCTCTCTCCTTGATCACTTTAAGCAGGTTTGTGACAGAGGGCCATGTCTGTTTTTGAGATATGTGTATCACAGGGAATAAGATGATGGATGATTTGTCTAAGAATATACAATAAATCGGTAGTGCTGGAGGCCATGATACTGACTGTTAAGCTAGGAGTTAGCCTCCTTTTGTCACATTACAACTAGAAAGTAAATTGTGTGTGTGTGTCCGACATATGCAAAAGAATATTATACCACCAGATCACTTTTTACATGCTGTCACTTGAATGGGAATGTTAGCTACACAAAAGGAAAGATTATAATAATGTCCATTATGTTTTTTATTCTTAGGTTTTATTGCTTTCCTCGGCAAACACTTATATACGGCCTCCCATGTGCTTAGACTGTTCTAAAACTTATAAAAGTTCTAAACTCATTAGTCTTCATAACTACCTTTTGAGGTAGATACTGTAATTATTCCCCCTTTACGTACACATATTAAAAAGTTTGATTTTAAATTCAAATGTGTTCATAAAGGGAAGGAGCCGTTACTTATTTACTTCTCATTGTTATTCAAACCAAAGAGATCCACTTTTTCTTTCAATAAAAATGATTTATGCAAATTGCCAATTCTCATTTTTCAGGGAAATAAATGTTTACGCGATGCCCTTCGTCTGGATTTACCCTCAACTCCACCCTCCCCTCCATCAGTGAAATTCTACTGTTCCTGTTTCTTGGAAGAACCTATTAACCAGTATGTAATGGCACACGTAAGTCTCAGGAGCGAAGCACACAAGCAGACTTGGGGTCCCTGGACCATGACGTACCAGATCTGTTATTTACAGTTCCATGTTCTCCCTCTGCTGTCTCATAGCTAATTTTAGCTGTGTGAAGGAGGAAGACATGAATCCAATTGCCAAGGCAGACAGAGTGTGGACATGCCGTGCCAGCTTCATGCCGTAACTGGTGATCACACCTCAGTAGAACCTTGCAACACTTCTTGTAATCCCAGCTGGGCCTCCCCTGAGCAGAGACAGCAATTATGTGTAGTGGTTTTCAGATGTAAACAAATGTTCATGGGGGACTGGCTTATAATCAGCCCAGTCATTTCACTTATGGTTTGCATCAAATTGGAATGCAAGGCTCTGATCGGGGAAGTCGGGCACATTCATTTACTGTCTCAGCCAGTGTTTTCCAGGACTTATGTACCTCTCTTTCCCTTTAGAGGTATGACTACATAGTATATTTATGCTATTAAATAATTTAGAAATAGAGGTGTATCTTACAAAACATGCTATACCTCCTTCTGTATTTAGCTTGAGTATATCAATGTGCGTTTGGCCATTTGTCATTACCATTATTTCATATGACTCAGTGCCATGTGCCTGAGAGGGCTAACATAGAAAATTGTTTTGTTTTGTTTTTTTTCAGTTTTTGGCCGCGGCTGGGTTTGAACCCACCACCTCCAGCATATGGGACCAGTGCCCTACCCTTTTGAGCCATAGGCGCCACCCTAGAAAATTTGTTTTTTTACGGGAACTTTCATGGTTCTCTCTCAGTGTCTGTCTCCATTTCTCTCTCTCGTATTAAGTATGCTTCAGAAAATACTTGAAAATGCTTATAACTTAGTGAATCACTTAACATTTTAAGAAAAAAAATACTAAAACTTTATATGGAGTGAATGAAAAAATCAAAGTGTGATTTCATTCAGCGATTGGTTAGTGTGGAACCCAAACTGTGAAAATACATGGAAAAATGGAAAACTTTGAGCTACATAAGACCAAGTGGTCTTAAAACACTATGCCCTTCCATTGCTTCTACCACTCAAAACTTCATAAGACTACTCAGTCCACTGAAGAGCTGTGAGCAGGATTTCAATTCAAGATACAGAGGAAATACTAGGCCCTTGAGGGGTGAAAAGAAGCAAGCGAATGACTTAAGGAGAGATGTGCAGATGAGCTAGTTTGGGAAATAAGGTAGTGTGCAGGACCAGTTCAAGTCATTAGGTAAGCAGTCTCTGACTGATCATTAAGCTCTGAATCAAGGTAGGCGTGGTCATGACAAGCGTCCTGAGGGAGTTTTAAGAAGTCCCTGAAGAAAGGTAAGATTCGAGGTCCCTGGGAGAAGCAGGAATCATGCCAGGACTGGAGGGCATGGCCCTGGGCTCCAGTCTTGCCTTTTTCTCTTCCTAGCAGCATAACCACGGGCTAGTTTACTCATTCAACACACACTTATTTAACACTCCATGTGTGGCAGGCAATGTTCTAGGTTTTTTACAAACACGAATTCATTTAAGCCTTATAATAATGCTACGAAGCAGACAGTACTACTGTTGTCCTCCTTTTTTACTGAAGTGGAATCTGAGGAACAGAGAGGTTAAGTAACGTGCCCAGGGAACACTGCTAATAAGTAGCAGAGCCAGGAGCCAAACCCAGGCAGCTTGGATTCAAGTCATGGCACCCAGCTACTCAGCTATGCTACAAATCACTCAGCTTTTCTATCAGTTCTCCCTTTATTAAGAAAATACAGGCAATAATTCATTTTAGTCCTGTTGTGAGGAATAAATGTGATAAGGCCAGTGAAAATGCCTGCCACAAAGAAATACAAAGCGGCTTCTTTTTTAAAAAACTTCTTCTCTCAAAAAAAAAAAAAAACTTCTCTCTTAGAGACTCGCCTTTGTCCCAGTTCTTGGAATCAATCTTGCCTTGCTATTTTCTTAAGTACTGTAAGCTGCCTCTCTGCTTGGATCGTCTATCCTTGCTTTAGGAGAGCCTATCACTATACTCCAGCTGCTTTGTGAATACTTTTTTTCCGTTTTTTTTTTTTTTATTTTTCATTTCTTCCTTTTCTTCTTTCTTTCTTTCTTTCTTTCTTTCTTTCTTTCTTTCTTTCTTTCTTTCTTTCGACAGAGTCTTACTCTGTCGCCTGTGGTAGAGTGCTGTGGCATTATAGGTCACAGCAACCTCACTCTCTTGGGCTAGGTGATAGTCCTGCCTCAGCCTCCTCAGCAGCTGGGACTACAGGAGCCCACCATGACACCTGGCTAGTTTTTCTGTTTTTAGGAGAGACAGAGTCTTGCTCTTGCTCAGGCTGGTCTTCAATTCTTGAACTCAGGTGATCCACCTGCCTCAGCCTCCCACGGTGCTAGGATTACAGTTGTGAGCCACCACACCCAGCCCCTTTTATTTTATTTTTAATTGACATATACTACTGGTATGTATTTATAGGGTACATCACTCTGTGTTTGATACACAGAATAATATAGGTGATATATAGTGATAGGATCAAGATACAAAGTGTTGAGGACATTCAATATCATCCTTCTAGTGATGTATGAGAACTTTCCTAGTGTGTGTTATGTTCCTAGCTACAAGGCCTGCTTCGCTCTATGAAGTGGGTCAACCTCCAGATTATAGCCCCTCCTAGTCAGTAGTTATTAAACTAGACTTAGCTGTGCTAAAAATAGGATATCCCTTCAAGTCCCTTGCCCACCCTGAGATGGGATCACTTGTTCTTTTCTTACTAATACGTTTTGAGTTCTCTGTGGGTTCTGGTTATTAAACCTTTGTCGGAGACATAACCTGCAAATATCTTCTCCCATTCTGAGGGCTGTCTGCTTGCTTTACTTACTGTGTTCTTGACTGTGCAGAAGCTTTTTATTTTGATCAGGTCCCAGTACATGTTTACATGGATGGAGCTGGAACGCCTTCTTCTTAACGAAGTATCTCAAGGATGGAAGAAAAAGTATCCAATGTACTCAGTCTTACTATGAAACCAATTTATAGCTTTCTTGTGAGAGCTATAACCCACTTACAGCCCAAGAAGAAGGGGAAAGGGCACAGGGAGAGGAGGGGAGAGGGGAGGATGGGTGGTGGGAGAGTAATTGGTGGGACTACACCTACGGTGCATCTCACAGGGGTACATGTGAAATTTACTAGGTGTAGAATATAAATGTCTTAACACAATAGCTAAGAAAATGCCACGAAGGCTATGTTAACCAGTTTGATGAAAACATTTCAAATTGTATATAAAACCAGCACATCGTACCCCATGATTGCATTAATGTACACGGCTATGATTTAATGAAAAATAAAAAGATAAGCTAAAACATTGGGAGACTTCTGTCCTCTGTAGGCACTTATGCACTCACAGATACTTAATAAATGTCCGGTGCTTGTGTGGCTGGCCGTGTGGTAGGTGATACGTGGTACACAAAGATAAACAGGGAAAAGGAAAAACATCAGAGCGCAAAGGGTGTAGGAAAGACAATGGGGTAAGAGAGCTCTGTGCTCCATCCAGGAGACTGTAGAGCCCCTGGCTTTACCCAACTTTAGTCCCTAGTGGCCCTCAGATTGCCTCCAGAGGCCCTTTCCCTCTTCCTTCCCTCCCCACGCCATTTAGCCAGCCTTCATCTCCTAGCTTCACACTCCCAGAAGCGAAGTAATCTGATAAAAGTTATTCAGCTAACAGGTTAATGTGTTATTCTTCCTGGGTAATTTTTTTCATTTTGAGAGGGAGTTTTTGAAGACATTAAGGCATGATGGCAGGAAATTTTAGGTATCATTGCAGCCTGGAGAGGAAGAGAGTGCCCCCCGCACACACACACACAACTAAGCTTTTAGGATTAGCCTCGGTCTAGTTTCTATGGTCATTTGCAACGTCTTCCTGGGCCCACAGCTACTTCACGACCTTTTGGTTTTTATTATGCCCCTTCCATATTTGGATCAACGAGAAAATGCACGATTCTTCTCTTCTGTGTTTGGAATACGTTTTCTCTTGACCCAAGAAAAAAATTCTCCCAATCACAAGAGAAACTGAGGAACAGGCTCAGAATGCACTTGGAGAAAAATAGGCAACACTCATGTTCTAGTAGGGATAATTCTAAGTGTTTCATTTGTGTTATCTCATTTATTTCTTATCACAACCCTCACGAAGTAGCCATATCATCATTTCCCCCCTTTGTTTTTTGAGACAGAATCTCACTTGGTCACCTAGGATAGAGTGATGTGACATCATAGCTCACAGCAACTTCAAACTCTTGGGCTCCAAATAGCTGGGACTACAGGTGCCTGCCACAATGCCCAGATATTTTTAGACAGGATCTCACTCTAGCTCAGGCTGGTGTCGAACTGGTGAACTCTGGCAGTCTGACTGCCAGAGTGCTAGCCTTTCAGAGTGCTAGGATTACAGGTGTGAGCCACCATGCCTGGCCTTCATTCCACTTTCCAAACAAAGAACTGAGGCACAGAGAGAGTAAGTAACTCGAGTTCAAGGTTACACTGCTACCAAATGAGCCCAGGCGATGCGGCTCTGGGATCTGTGCCCTTAATCACTATGCCACACTGTTCAGTGCCTCAGGTTCAAGCCCCCTTTTTCTGCACAGCATCAGCAGATGGATCAGACACAACCATTAGCTCACTGAGATTTGTCACTAAGGCTTTTGTTCCATAGCCAGGATATTGCAGCCACACCCCACGTTTGGCAGAGCAGACAGGCCATTGCTGACCCTGCTCATAGCAGCCTAAGTTACTTACTCTAGGGTTGATATCACTCTCTTCCTTTCTTTGCTGCTAAAGGTTGACCAAAGGCCCTCTCTCTCTCTTTTTTTAAATTTTTTTAAAATAAGAAAAATACTAAATTTGGGGCATCTCTTGTTGCTCAGTGGGTAGGGTGCTGGCCACATACACTGAGGCTGGTGGGTTCGAATCCAGCCTGGGCCCGCCAAACAACAATGATGGCTGCAACCAAAAAATAATAGGGCATTGTGGCAGATGCCTGTAGTCCCAGCTACTTGGGAGGCTGAGGCAAGAGAATTGCTTAAGCCCAGGAGTTGGAGGTTGCTGTGAGCTGTGATGTGACAGCACTCTACCAAGGGCGATATAGTAAGACTCTGTCTCAAAAAGAAAGAAAGAAATAAAAATATTATATTTGAATAGGCACTTCCAAAATAAGGTACACAAATATCCAATTAGTACATAAAATGATGATCAAAATTGATTGTATTTCTTGGGTGCCATCCAAAGACTCTCTTGTGCCCTCCTCCCATTCTACTCCACTAGCAAAAGGAGGAGGAATGCTCAGAATTGCTGGCTGCTATGAAAATTTGATAAGGAACAACTGCAGTGTGACTAATCCTACATTCTAAAAGTACAAGGAATGCCTATAATCCTGGCACTTGGGAGGCTGAGGCAGGTGGATTGCTGAGCTCACAGGTTTGAGACCAGACTGAGCCACAGCGAGACCTCATCTCTAAAAATAGCCAGGCATTGTGGCAGGTGCCTGTAGTCCCAGCCACTCAGGAGACTGAGGCAAGAGAATTGCTTGAGCCGGAGAGTTTGAGGTTGCTGGCTCAGTGCCTGTATCTCAGTAGTTAGGGTATTGGCTACATGCACCAGAGCTGGAGGCTTCAAACCTGGCCAGGGCCTGCTATATAATGACAACAATAACAACAACAACAACAAAAATAGCTGGGCATTGTGGTGGACGCCTGCAGTCCCAGCTACTGGGAGACTGAGGCAAGAGAATCGCTGGAGCCCAAGAGTTGGAGGTTGCTGTGAGCTGTGACATGACAGCACTCTACAGAGGCTGACATAGTGAAACTCCATCTCAAAAAAAAATACAAGGAAAATTCTCCAAAGTACCCCTCCAGTATGACTATAGCCAGCCAATCTCTTCTCAAGTGAACATGCATACTGTGCCTCCAATCTGCAATGCCCTCCACCTTCTCTCACTAATGGAACATGTACATGTGCCAGGCACTGTGTTAAGTGCTTTCTCAATTTTATCATATTTTCAGCTTATAGTATATGAAGGAATGACTCATATTATCTTCATTCTGTTTATGAGAAAATTGAGAGAGAATAACTTGCCCAAGGTCACTATACCAATAGATATTCTTTGGCTTCTTGTCCATTCTTTGCATTTGTATATTACCATTCAGTTTCATCTCAGGTTCCATGATAAAGGAACCCATTCACACTGATACTACATTCACAATTTCATGAATGCAAAATTCAAGATCATAATTATTGTATCAACATGGTATATGAAGGTTAGAACATGTTTTAGCATAATTAAAGAGTAGATATTTGAAAATTCAAAAATCAGCTCAGCAGGGTTTCCCGTACACGCAAATATAAGCCTTTCATGTTTATGGTTATTGCTCTTTCTGTGATTATAAAATCTAATGAAATTGTGATATGGAGTTTTTTCTTTTTTTCATTTTTTTTGAGACAGAGCCTCACTTTGTCACCCTCAGTAGAGTGCCATGGCATCATAGCTCACAGCAACCTCAAACTCCTGGGCTTAAGCAATTCTCTTGCCTCAGCCTCCCGAGTAGCTGGGACTACAGGCACCCACCACAACACCCAGCTATTTTTAGAGACAAGGTCTCACTTTGGCTCAGGCTGGTCTGGAACCTGTGAGCTCAGGCAATCTACCTGCCTCGGTCTCCCAGGTGCTGGGAGACCAGGCTTGAGCCACCACACCTGGCCCCTGATATGGAGTATTTTTCACTTGACATAGTTTAAGGCCTTAAAGAAGCTTTTGATTTGGCTTACCCATACATATATAATTGAAAGACAATTCACCTTGGGTACCTTTTATTAAAAAAGCTTAAAAATAATAAATTCAGCTCATTCACTTTTAAAATGAACAAAAGCAATGTTTTATTCAACAGATAAATAAAATACATTCCTGCTCCATGTTTTAACCATTCCAAGAACGGAGGCACAACAAGAGCTGAGAAATAGAAAAGAGAAAAGGGTGAAGTAAATGGGTGATAGATGAGAAAAACAGACAGTTGGAATAGGGAGAGATGAAGAAAGAGATGAAGGCCCTCAGAAGTATTCATAGAACGTAAATGAACAGAAGTCGACAAATGCAGAGAAAAATACAAATAAATGGCAACAGGTGAGAGGAACAGAACAATTCTCTTAGAAATAAAGGTCTAATTCTCACATCGAATTATTTCTTCAACTTAATAATGCCTTATTAGGCAGAATGCCACCAAAATAAAATAATACCTCCATATTAATGGTTTTGAAAACATACACATAAACCTTGGGGCTCTCCTGATCTTTATTCTTATGAATATGCAATCAAAGTGAAGAACATAATTTTGCACTAGAACCTTTTGGTAGTGTTATTTCCTACACAATTTTCTTGGCTTTTTTTCTTCACAGTGTTCAAATCATTTCATTGCATTAATATAAAATAAATAGCTTAAGTATTTCTCTATTGTTGGATATTTCGTTTTTTGAAAAGAGTTTGTTTTTTTTCTCAATTCAAACTACAGTTGCTTAATGTTTTGAATTACTGGCTTTGAATAATTTCCAGGATTGGAGTCCCTGGGTCCAAAACTATCAACATTTTTATGATTCTTGGCTCCATTGGCAATGCCAGCAGCAACTAGAATGAGCGTGTTCTTTCTTCCAGAGCCTTTAGTACTGGGTTTTCTAAATTGTTATTTTTGGCAATTTAATTAGTATAAAATGATGCCTCCTATTTTGATCTATATATTTCTCTTTTTAAATTTCAGATTAGTATAAAGATGCATACAATTAGGCTGCCTTGTTTGCATTTGTTAGGGAAACTCCAAGTTGCTGTTGAGCACACTCAGGAGGTGTGCCAAATGCCCCTACATTGTACGGGACAGGTGAGAGCTTACCCAGCTTCCTCCTCCTCCCTCTCCTCCCTTCTTCAATTTAATTTTTTTTTCCTCTTGTCTGGGCATGTAGTTAGCTGTTCATCTGCAGGTTTCACATTAGTATTGAGTACATTGGATACTTGCTTTTCGATTCTTGTGATACTTTACTTAGGAGCATGTTCTCCAAATCTTTCCAGGTAAATAAATACTAAAGATGTAAAGTCTCCATCTTTCTTTATGGCTGAATAAGTGTTCCATGGTATACATACACCACAGTCTTATTACCCATTCATGGGTTGATGGACACTTGGCTTGTTACCACACCTCTGTGATTGTGAATTGAGCTGCTATAAGTATTTGAGGGCAAATGTCCTTATGGTAAAATGATTTTTTTTTTCTTCTGGGTAGATACGTAGAAATGGGATTGCAGTATCAAAGCAGCAACTACTTTTAGCACTTTAAGGATTCTCCATATTTCTTTCCAAAAAGGCTGTATTAGTTTACAATCCCAGCAACAATGTATGAGTGTTCCCTTCTCTCTTCACCTATGCCAGCATCTGCAGCTTTGGGACTTTGTGATATGGGCAATTCTTGCTGGAGTTAGGTGATAACTCAAGGCGGTTTTGATTTGCATTTCTCTGATGATTAGGGATGATGAACATTTTTTCATGTTTTTGTTAGCCGTTTCTCTGTAATCTTGAGAGAAGTTTCTGTTCAATATGTCTTGCCTAATGATAAATGCAGTTGTTTGCTCTTTTCTTATTAATTACTTTGAGTTCTCTGTAGATTCTGGTTATTAAGCCTTTGTCAGATTCATAACATGTGAATATCTTCTCCTATTCTGAAGGTTATCTGTTTGCTTTAGATGTTTTGCCCTTAGCTATGCAGAAACTTTTTAGTTTGATCAGGTACCATTTAATTATTTTTGGTTGTTGCTGCAATTGCCAAGGGGGTCTTCTTCATAAAATCTTTTCCCAGGTTGTTATTGTCAAGAATTTTTCACACTCTTTCTTCTAGCATTTTTTTGTTTATTTTGAGACAGAGTCTCACTATGTCACTCTCAGCAGAGTGCTGTGACATCACAGCTCACAGCAACCTCCAACTCTTGGGCTTAAGCAATTCTCTTGCCTCATCCTCCCAAGTAGCTGGGACTACAGGCATCCACCACAATGCCCAGCTATTTGTTGTTGTTGTTGTTGTTGTTGTTGCAGTTATTATTATTTAGCTGGCCTGGGCTCGGTTTGAATTCGCCAGCCTCAGTCATGTGGCTGGTGCCATAACCACTGTGCTACAGGTGCCAAGCCTCTTCTGGAGTTGTTAGCACTTCATGTCTTAGATTTAAATATTTTATACATCTTGAGTCAATTTTTGTAAGTGGTAAAAGGTGTGAGTCTAGTCAGTCTTTTACATATGACTAACCCGTTCCCCCAGCACCATTTATTAAACAGGGATTCTTTTCTCTTGTGCATGCTTTTGTTTGGCTTATTGAAGATCAGATGGTAATATGTGGCTGGTTTCATCTCTAGGTTCTCTATTCTGTTTCATGTGTCTACACCTCTATTTTAGTGCCAATACCATGCTGTTTTGATCACTGTAGACTTGTGGTATAACCTGACATCTGGTAAAGTGATGCTTCCAGATTTATTTTTATTTCGTAGAGTTGCTTTGACTGTTTTTTATGCTTCCATATGAAACAAAGAACTATTTTTTCAAGTTCTTCAAAGTATGATATTGGTGCTTTAATTGGGATTGCATTAAATCTGTAGAATGCTTTGGGTAGCATGGACCTTTAACAATGTTGATTTTTCCCATCCATGAGCATGGTATGTTCTTCCATATGTGAATGTCTCTGCATTTCTTTACTCAGGGTTTCATAGTTCTCTTCTGTAAAGATCCTTCACATCTTTTATTAGGTATATTCCCAGGTATTTCATTTTCTTTGAAGCTACTGTGAAGGGAATAGTGTGTCTGATTTGATTCTCAGCTTGACTGTTATTGGCATATATAAAGGCTACTAATTTGTGGACACTGATTTTAGATCCTCCAGGCAGAGACTAAACAATGAAGTGATGGACTTAAACATAATTCTAGAACAAATGGGCTTAAAGACACATACAGAACATTCCACCCCAATAATACTAAGTACTGTCAGCTCATGGATCATTCTCCAAAATTGATGATATCTTAGGGTACAAATCAACACATTTAAAATAATAAAAATTATGCCTTGCATTTTTTTTTTGAGACAGCATCTCACCATGTTGCCCTCAGTGGAGTGCTGTGGTATCACAGCTCACAGCAACCTCAAACTCTTGGGCTTAAGCGATTCTTTTGCCTCAGCTTCCCAAGTAGCTGGGACTACAGGTGCCTGCCACAATGCTCATATATGTTTTTGTTGTAGTTGTCATTGTTGTTTAGCAGGCCCCGGGCTGGGTTTGAACCTGCCAGCCCAGGTGTATGTGGCCTAACCACTGTGCCAAGCCTATGCCTTGTATCTTTTTGGATCATGATGGAATAAAAGTAGAACTCAATTGTAGCAAAAACCTTCATTTCTTCACAAAGTCTTGAAAACTAAACACCTTATGATGAACGACAGCTGGGTCAAGGAGATGATAAAGAAGGGAATAATTAGATTCCTCAGACAAAATGACAGTGAAGCCACAAGGTATCACAGCATGTGGGATACTACAAAGGCAGTCCAAAGAGGAACATTTATCACATTAAATGCCCACATCCCAAAACCAGAAAGAGTGCAAATCGACAACCTAAGGAACCACCTCAAGGAACTGGAAAAGGAAGAGCAATACAATCCCAAACCTAGCAGAAAAAAAGAAATAACCAAAATTAGGCCAGAATTAAATAAAATTGAGAACAGAAGAACTATTCAGAAGATTAGCATAACAAAAAGTTGGTTCTTTGAAAAGGCTAATAAAATTGATAAACCCTTGATCAGACTAACTAGCAACAGAAAGGTCAAATCTCTAATAAACTCAATCAGAAACACAAAAGGATACCACAAAGACACAAAAGATCATCATTGATTACTACCAAAAACTTTATGCCCAGAAATTTGAAAATAGGGAGGGGGGAATGGACCAGTATCTGGAATCACACCATCTCCTCTGACCTAATCAGAAAGAATTAGAAGTCTTTTTTTTTTTTTAAATTGAGACAGAGTTTAACTTTGTCACCCTCAGTAGAACGCTGTGGCAACATAGCTCACAGCAACCTCCAACTCTTGGGCTCAGGCGATTTTCTTGCTTCCGCCTCCAGTAGCTGGGACTACAGGTATCCGCCACAACGCCTGGCTATTTTTTTTTGTTGCAGTCGTCATTGTTGTTTAGCTGGCCAGGCAGGGTTCGAACCCATCAGCCTTGGAGCATGTGGCCGGTGCCCTACATGTACCCCAGCTACAGGTACCCCAGAATTAAAACTTTTGACCAGATCAAAATCAAGCAGTGGAATTGCAACAACAATAAAAAGCTTCCAACTAGCTGGGCACTGTTACTCGGTAGTTAGAGTGCTGGCCCTGCCAATCAGGGAATGTGAGTTCAAACTTGCCTGGGCTTGATCAAAAACAAAAGGAAAAAACTTTCTTCCATCTAAAAAAGTCCTGTACCAAACAGTTTAACACCAGAATTCTGACAAACCTTCAAAATGGAGCTATTACCTATACTATAGAACCTGGAGAAGGAACCTTCCCTAACTCATTCTATGAAGCAAATATCATGATATTGATATTTGAGACTGATGATATGATCTTATGAAAACCTCAGGACCCAACTATGAGACTCCTAGAAGTGGGCTTTGTCTCAGGGATGTAAGGCTGGTTCAACATACACAAATATCATGATATTTGCTTCATAGAATGAGCTGGGGAGGGTTCCTTCCTTCTCCCAGTTTTTGGTAATACCATACCCAAACCAGGAAAGAATCCAACAAAAAAGAAATTTACACACATTAAGGAATATTGATGCAAAAATACTCAACAGAGTCCTAGTGATGCAGGACAAGGTTAAGGTGACCAGACATCCCACTTTTGGTGGGACAGTCCCAATTTTTAACAATTTGTCCCATGTCCCATGGCGTTTTAAAAAAGTCCCAATTTTTGGACAGAATGCATCACAAGCTAGGGAACAGTGGGAGAATGGGAAGGGAATATGCAGTTTTCAGCTGCTGAAAAGGTTAATGTAACTCCATTTGGGAACGAAGAGGTTAATGTAACTTCATTTGGAAATGAAAAGGCTAATGTAAACTCCCTACTCCCCTCCTGGGCAAGGTATCAGAAGGAGACTGGCTCCCTCCCTTGCTTCTAGGCAAGGACAATTAGCTCAGAAGGAGCCAAACTGTCTGGAACAAACAAGGAGGCCCCCCCCCAGAGTAAGGTGACCAGACATCCCGCTTTTTAACAATTTTTCCTGTGTCCTGCGGCGTTTTAAAAAAGCCCCAATTTTTGGAAGAATGCATGACAAGCTAGGGAACACAGGAGAACAGGAAGAGAATATACAGTTTTCAGCTGCCATGTGGCTATTTCGCCAGGATATGCGTTGTATATTATTTTTGTTAATTTTGTAATGTTAAACTTTAATAATAATAAATAATTACTGAGAACCAATTATTGAGAATTGCTTATCAAAGTTTACATTGTTGTCAGAACACGCCCCCCCCAATGGTGTCCCACTTTACCAATGTTAAAAATCTGGTCACCTTAGACAAGGTGGCACCACAACCTGCCACATTAGCCCTGGAGGTGTTGATGTTGCTGTGGCTGGAGGAACTAGCTTGATGGAAGGGCCAGACACCTGCTGAGGGGAGACACTGGCACCTTGCTGTCTCCTCCCAGTGTACTTCTGGCTGGTCAATTTCATGGATGGCACCTTGCTTTCTCCTCCAATTGCACTTCTGACTGGTGAATTTCACGTAAGTTTCTAAGGCCTGAGAGTTCATTGGATAGCTGGCTGTAACTGAGGAAGACCCGCCCTAAAGTCAACATTGAGTTTGGGCAAAACAACCTCCTGCCCCCATATAAACCCCTGAGCAGAGAGCCGGAAGACAGACCTCAAAGAGGGAGCAGGAGAGCTTGTTCCCCTCCTGGGTTGTCTCTGCCAGGAGGTTTGGTTTTTGGTAGTTGTTGTAATTTTTGTTTCTGTGAATAAATCCTGACTTACCGCTGAGCCTGTGGTTTGTTGATTCATTCTTTGAATCACTTGAGACCAAGAACCTGAAACTCTGGTATCACTAGCAAATAGAATACAGCTACGTGCTAGGCAGTGTGGCTCATGCCTGTAATCCCAGCACTTGGGAAGCTGAGGTGGGTGGATTGCCTGAGGTCAGAAGTTTGAGATCAGCCTGAGCAAGAGAGAGACCATGTCTCTATAAAATAGCCTGGTGTTGTGGCAGCCACCTGTGGTCCTAGCTACTTAGGAGGCTGAGGCAAAAGGATTGCTTGAGGCCAAGAGTTTGAGGTTGCTATGAGCTATGATGCCACAGTGCTCTACTCTGGGTGACTAAGTGAGACTTTGTCTCAAAAAAAAAGGCTTGGCGCCTGTGGCTCAAGCAGCTAAGGCGCCAGCCACATACACCTGAGGTGGCGGGTTCGAATCCAGCCCCGGCCCACAAAAAAACAACAATGACAGCTGCAACCAAAAAATAGCCAGGC
>NW_003852504.1:4348328-4390722 GCF_000181295.1 Otolemur garnettii | reverse complement strand
AAAAAAAAAAAAAAAGAAAAAAAGAAAGGGAGACTACAGCTACATATTAAAAAATTATGCATCATGCTCAAGTGGGCTTTATATCAGGGATGTAAGGCTGGTTCACATACACAAATCCATAAATATAATTTACCGCAAAAATAGAAGCAAAAACAGAGACTATATAATTCTCTCATTTATTAGATGCAGAAAAAGCATTTGACAAAATTTAATATCTTTGTCTGATAAGAACACTTAAGAAAATAGGCTTGGATGGGGCATTTCCTAAACTGATAAGAGGCCAGCTATGACAAACCCACAGTGAACATCATACTGAATAGAGTAAAACTGAAAGTATTTCCACTTAGAACTGGAACCAGACCAGGATGTCTACTATCACCACTGTTATTCAACATAGTACTGGAAGTCCTAGCCAATGTAATTAGGCAAGAGAAAGATATCAAAGGTATCCAAATGGCCATAGAGAAAGTCAAATTTTTGCTCTTTGCTGATGATATGATCTTATAAAACCCCAGAGACTCAACTATGAGACTCCTAGAAGTGATCAAGCAGTACAGTAATGTCTTGGGATATAAAAATCAATGTCCACAAACGAGTATGTATTTCCTTTAGTACAATGATGTTCTTTGATTATTTGTCCCTTGGGGAATCAGTGAAGCTCTTGTAGATTTGAAATACTTCTGAATACAGTTTAGATGTTATTAATTTATCTATGTCATTCCTAGAATTTCTACCATTTAATCTCAGTTTTGGTACTTGTTTCATTGTTGTATTACATTATAACTTTTCACCAGCCTTTCCTTTATAATGTTTTCTATTACTTCAACTTTTTAAAAAATACCTATAGTTGAGTTAAATACTCTAGGCCTATAGTTTACTTAAATAGTCTGTTCCTTTTAGTTTTTCAATTTTATTTAAATATTTACCTTTATAGCTCATGTGCAAAAGAGTTGTTACATATGGCAAGAGACAAAGGTTTATATTCATGACCAGTTACCCCAGGTGAATTTATTAAATAATGAGTCCTTTTCCCATTGTTAAGTTTTATGCTTTGTTCACCAGCCAAATGTAAATTCTTACATTTATTAGGGCTTTTTTCAGGTCCTACTGTCCCATTTACTGATCTGTATTTCATTCTTTCTTTTTTTTGGAGACTGTTTTACTATGCTGTCCTCGATAGAGTACCATGGCGTCACAGCGCTTAGCAACCTCAAACTCCTGGGCTCAAGTGATTCTCTTGCCTCAGCTTCCTGAGTAGCTGGGACTACAATGCCTGCCACAACACTGGGCTATTTTTAGAGACCTCCCTCTGGCTCAGGCTGGTCTCAAACCTGTGAGCTCAGGCAATCCACCTGCCTCGGCCTTCCAGAGTAGGATTACAGGCGTCAGCCACCGCACCCGACCCGATCTGTATTTCTTATTTGCATTAGAATTCTGCTATTTTAACTAGTGTTTATTTATAATTCATTCTAATATTAGGAAATTCTTTTAGACTTTTGTTTTTCAAAGATAGTGGTGTGCAATTGTTACTATACATTTTGGTATCAATTTTGAGATAATGACTCTTTTTGAATTGTCTACATGTATAAATCAACCTGTAAAGACCTATCTATCATCTTTATGCTATTGGTCTTCACATTCAGGAACATAGCATGACTTTACAGTTACTCAAATTTTTCTTTATTTCTGCCATTAAGGTTTTCTATCATTTCTTTTTCTCACACCTCCTGTATATTTTGACTTATTTCCAAATATTTTAGTGGTTTTGCTTTTAATATTACCTTTTCTCCTTTTTGTTGGCTTATTCAGAAGTATGTTATTGACTTTCAAAGAATATCTTGTGTTTTATGACTTTGTCAAACTGTAACAATATCTATTCTCTTTCAGTTAATTCTGTGGCTTTTCTAGGTATGTGTGTGTATGATAATGTTATCTCAAAATTTCCTACAATGGATTTTTAGAGCATTGAAAATGTTCTATATGTTATCATATACATTTGCTCTAAAGCATTGAATGTGCATCACCAACATTAAACCCTAACATAAACTCTGAATTGGGGGATAATTATTGGGACTGTAGGTTCATCAGTTACCACAGTATATTACTCTGGTGGGGGATGTTGACAACAGGAGAGGCTTCCATATGTGGGGGTAGGGCTAAATGGGCAATCTCTGTATCTTCCCTTTAGTTTTTCTATGGACCTAAACCTGCTCTGAAAAATAGTCTTTAATTTAGAAATTTCTCTGTCTTTAATTTCTTCATTTCCCATGTTTACTTATAATTACTTTCCTAATTTTTTGCCAAAACAATGGTTTCTCAGAAACACTGTATTTATAAATGATTAAAAGCACACTTATTTCAGTTCAGTTTTCTGGAAAATGATGTTATTTTTCAAATTGGTAGGTGATTAGTACTTTGTTTTGTGAGTGCATGAAAGCTGTCCAGGAAGTATCCAGCCACATATGTCTCTATTTTTCATATTACATGGCTGGATGCTTTCCATACAGCCCTTGTCTATTTTTTATTATGTTCAATCCATAGTTCACAGATCCTGATGTTAGCCATAAATAGAAGTTGTATTGTATCAGATTTTTTATTTTTTGGCATTTACTGGGATAATCATATATTTTTCGATAATATTGATTTTTTGTGAAATTATCTTTATATTTCTAGGATCAACAGTACTTGATCAGAACTTAAATTTATTTTGATACATTTCTATATATTATTTGCAGCATTTTAGTCAATATATCCACATCAATGGAACTCAGTGTAACATACTACACGGAGCAAGTGTCTGAGTTGGAATCTAATTGGATCTCAGTACTGCGTAGTAGTTAAAAGCATGGGCCCAGCCATGGGAAACAACTGATTTAAAATCCTTGTTTTGCTATCTAATAACGTTGCTACTTTGGACAAGGGATACGTTTCCTGTTTTTTATAGGAACATAATAATCTTTACCATGTATGGATTGTTGTAAAGATTAAATGAGCTAACCTGTGAAGAATGCTTAATACAGGGCCTGGCATAAAGTAGTTCCACATTAAATGGTTGCTGTTGTAATTATTATATTCCTAAGTGAGAATAGGTCTTGCTTTTCTTTTTAATATCCTGCTTACAATCTGTATTATTCTTATCTTTCTGTATCTTTTTTATCTGTATCATTCTTAGCACATTTCCCTCTGAGGATAATTTTAAGAAATACGCTGTACTTTTCAATAATCACAGATAATTTGTATAATTTGATATCTTCACAGGCTTGGTAGAAAAGTCACTTTGTAAATCTATCAGACTCAGGTCTGTTTGGGGAGATACAGTTCTTCAATGTGCATACTGTTTTCTTATGTATTTATTAATATGTGCCCAGATAATTCTGACAATTTATTTTACCACATGGAAAAAACTTCCCTGAGTTTCAGAAATTTTCTTTGCAACCTGAGAACTGAAATTCTTTTTTTTTTTTTTTTGAGATGGAGCCTCAAGCTGTCCCCCTGGGTAGAGTGCCATGGCATCACAGCTCACAGCAACCTCCAACTCCTGGGCTCAAGCGAGTCTCCTGCCTCAGCCTCCCAAGTAGCTGGGACTACAGGCGCCCGCCACAACGCCTGGCCTTTTTTTTTTTTTTTTTTGGGGTTGCAGCCATCATTGTTGTTTGGCGGGCCCGGGCTGGGGATTCGAACCCGCCACCTCAGGTGTATGTGGCTGGCACCTTAGCCGCTTGAGCCATGCCGGAACTGAAATTCTTGATCAGTTTATTATCTAGGCTTGCAATTATTTCAGCATTCAACTGGTTACTGGATTGCCTTATCTTTTCTTCTGTAAGAACAAGAGTCTGCATCATTTTTAAAAGAGCTTACCTTGGAACTCAACATTTACTTGTCTAAATCTTTTTAATAACCAGATTTGGCTTTTTTTTTTCTGTTGATTTAACCAGAGCCCTTGTGTAAGCACCAAACTCCAAATTCCCAACTGAATGAAAAATGGGTTTTTTAGGAATGAATAAATAATTTTATTGTGTGAGACAGAGTCTCAAGCTGTTGCCCTCCAAAGAGTGCCATGGTGTCATAGCTCATAGCAACCTCCAACTCTTGGGCTGAAGCAATCCTTTTGCCTGAGTTTTTCTATTTTTAATAGAGACAGGGGGTCTCGCTTTTTTGCTCAGGCTGGTCTCTAACTCAAACTCAAGCAATCCACATGCCTCAGCCTCCCAGAGTGCTAACATTACAGACCTGAGTCACCGCCCCCGGCAATGAATAAATAATTGTTATCTGTAGCTCTTAAACTACCCTTAAATGGCCAGAGGTTTCGGCAGCCTGTGGAGCCATCACCAGAACACAGCAATAACAAATAGTACTATTGTTGATAATAATAGGCTGGTGAGAATAAATCCACAGGTTCAAAACAGGAGGGAGATTCTTCACCTTTTGTCCATGGCACAGTCCTCCTCATATGTCCAGTAGTACAGGTTGATTATCTGTTTAAAAGAATGATAAATGAGTTATGTGGTTTAGCAGAGGAGTGAAACGATAATTCTGATAGAATATATTGAGAGTTCAAAACCTCCTCGAAACCATGGTGTGCTCACATATGAGAGTTTAGCTTCTCACCTGTCCGGCATCGTTAAAAACACAGCATTTGTTCATTAGTGGAATACAATAATCTTTTTACTACAAGCCATTACGTAACTTTGAAAATTATTTCTTGCCTCAAAGTTAATTATATTTATTGTAAGAACATGCTACTTAAGAGGCTGCTTCATCCTTATCCAGAGTCTTAGCCTCACATTTTTTATGTGTAAGTGTTCATTTAAAACATTAATATGTAGTTAGAGTGCAGGAAGTGTGTTCCCTACGTGTGTTTAAATGATTGCTTACATGCCTCTTTTGATTGGCTCAGGGAGAGGGATAGGACTGAAATATTAAATCTAAGTGTCACAAGACACTGACCTTTGAAGATCCATCAAGATATGGGTTCTGAGATGATTCCAAAATGCAATACGGGAACAGGTGTAAGTATTCAGAAGCTATAATGTACATACATTATTGTAAGAACACATCTAGTATATCAGCCCATACACAACCCTATTTTTCCTGGGTCTTGCCCACAATTATGTCTAAAGGGAAGAACAGAAGACAAAATGCTGGCTAGCTCTAACCACTCTACAAAGTGAAAAGTAATTCCAAGGTGAGACTACCCTAGAGAGCAAATGGGCCTTTTAAAAATGCTAAGGGGAGGGAATAGAAATATCCTAGCACCTTTGAAATCACTCCCCAGTGGCTCGAGGCATGGAAATTTGCCTAGCTTCATTGGTGGAGGTCATGGCACCCTGGATAAAAGGAAGACAGTTTACCAGGCTAAAATATGTTTATAAGTTTGCTATCCCCTCTGTGTTGTAAAGAGAGAATAATGAAATATCATTTGCAATTTTCATTGCCCAGCAATTTCAAGCAAGAGACAATGTGGAAGGTATACAATCCCCCAAACTAGGAAACTGACTGATGGGTGCCGGAAATTTATGATTCAAAACAATTGTTTTAGTAATTCAACAGTAATAAAAATGAGCTGGTCTGTGTAGTATTAGGGAAACCCCAAAGTGTCCTACAGGACATGTGGCTTGCAGTGGTGGACAGAGGTAAGAAAACTGGTGGTGTTGACCCAAGTTATGTTTAGTATAAAGGCTTCTTTGTTGGCTCACCGCGATAACAGTTCCTCGTTTGTTAGATCATTGAGTATAAAGTTATATAATTCAGCCTTGCCCTTACTCTCCAACCTACTGTGGTAGCAACACCTTCTATTTTAGCTATGGTAGTTCCTGAACTGCCAAAGCCACTTGATATCTGTCAGACAAATTTGAGTTTTACAAGGGTAGTGCAGGTAATTTGGTACAATTTGAAGGAAGGTGGAGAGAAGTTAATTAGAAATTGTAGTCTTTTCCTCGTTTTCCTAGGTAGCTAGAAACTCCGACTCTCAGTTTGGCACGCTAGGCTTCTACCCATTATAACAAAGTATCAGACCCTGTCCCTGCACATTTTCACAATACTTGCCAAACACCGTTGGGGGTTTTCTGGATTATTCGAAGGGCCGTTTGTACCGAGTCTTCTCCCAACGGTTCTGATCCTGCTCCTATTATCTTGCATTTAACAAACAGTGATTGATTTCTTGCCTAAAATTAGCTGGGGAATTGTATTTGGATCGGTCCATCAGAATTAAAAAGTATAATTAGCCTGAGAATTCACTCCTCCACTGTGCAACCTAACTCCGGCTTAAATATCTCCTGCAGTGTTTTTGCACTTTCTGCAGAGCATGTAGAACTCTGTCCTCGGGTGAAGCAGTTGATTGCAGGAAAGCAGCCCTGAATTGCTATGAGCTTGTCACTGCCGATCCGGCATATGTGTGTGTTATCAACTACAATTGTCCTCATAAAATTAAATAAAAGCACGCGTTTATTATTGTGGGGCTCCAATTAAGGGACAGCTGGTGCTCCTATTACACTTGCATTAAATCGAAACTTGTAATTTAGCTGTCCAGATGCACACTTTTTAATCAAAACATAAAATTGCATTCGCTTTGTCCAGTTTCCATTCAAGAGTGTCTGGAGCCTTACCTCTGGGCTCCTCCTACCCCGCAAGCTCCGTGGAAGTCGGGAGCATTTCGCTCCCTGAAGTTCTTGGAGGGAAATAAAGGATTGGGGCGTTTATGTAGAAGGTAGAGGACCGAGGAAGGCAGCTGGTGAGTATTTATTTATTTGCCCTGAAATGAGTTGATATATTTATTGACTAAGGTTGTTTTTGCGATTATGTACGTCGCTTCACCTGTCTGAACCATCTCTAAGCCTTTACGGCTTTGAACGACGCTGCCCGTGTCAGTGGCACTGCAGTTCCTGAAGCTATAGAAACTTTGCTGGCCCCCACGGCATCGCCACCCCTCCCCCTCCCCCGCCCCCGCCGCCCCCCCGCGCCGCCGCCTCAGGGGAAGTGTGCAGATTCCGTGTGTTTTCGCTTTTGTAAATTCTGAGCCTTGCAATTTGTCCCCCTCTCTCTTAGTAATGAAATGTTAAAGGGCATTCGCCGTGGGGGCTGGGCCGCCAGGTTTCGGAGCGAGGCGCCACACCCCCTGAGAATAAAGCGCGCGCTGCGCTCTCCGAGAGCCAGGCACGAGCGAGCGAAGCACACAAAGAGTGTATTCGCACTACGGAACAGCTCCCTACCGGAGCAAAGTACCCCCACTCGGAGCGTGATCAAGAGCGCGACTTTTTGGCGCTCTTTAGGAGCAGCGAGAGGGAATCGGAGGACAGAGAGTCCCGCGGTTGGATCGGTAGCCCGGGCAGCACGCGCCCGGATTCCCGCTCTTCTCACAGCGGAGGACTGAGGCGGGGAGCGAGACGCCGAGCCAGGTGAGGTTTGCCCCGGCGGCGGCGGTGGCCGTGGCTGCGGAGATGAGGAGCGATCGGGGCTACCTGGCCGGGCGGGGCGGGGCCGGGCGGCCGGGCGGCGGTTTGCCGCTTCCCAGCGGACGCTTTTGATGCCCGCGCGCGGCTCCACTGCCTGACGGAGTTTTCGGGAGTTGCCGTTTTGGCGTCCACAGCCCCCTTCACTCCTACAGTTCCCGCCACACGCTTCGTGGGTCCGGCTCCGGGCACGAGGAGCCGCGGCCCGCAGGTCCGGGCGGCCCCGAGTCGGTAGGATCTGTGAGGGGCCATCGGGTACCGGGCACCGGCCCGAGAGCTGGGAAACGCCTTTGGCTGAGGCCGGGCGGGGTTGGGAACCGGGTTGCCATGGCAGCTGCAGGCCGGGGCGGCACCCCACGCCCGCCGGCCCGCCCGCCGGCCCGCCGGCCCACGGGAGCTGGGGCGTTCGGAGGTGTGCTCCAAGTGGACGGAACCAAAAGAATGGGCGACCAGGGGCCGCCGGCCCGGGTCCCCGTCCCCTCCCCGAGCCCAGCGGCCTGCCCCGGGAAGGGGCCCCTGAGGAGTGGAGAAAAGAAAATATTCTTTCCCTCGGGCCTGAGGGGAGGATCGTTAAAGCGCGGGGCGGGAAGGGGGCGGAAGGGAGCACAGAGATTGTCGCCTCCGCCGGAGAGTCCGCATGTACGAGTCTGTATACTTGACATTTTATACCCCATGGCGGCCGACTTGGAGCCGGGTTGCCGGTCCCAGCCCTAAAGTTCTGTAGGTGGGGCGGGCTTTAATTTGCTTATATCTAATGATTTCAGGAACCTCGCTTTAAAATGGCGGCATTCATTACACACCCCAGCTAAAGGCTCTCCGGGCACCGGGGCCACCTCGCGCAGCGCTGCTTTGCTTCTGCCACTAACAGATGGCATGTGCCACTGTCGCTGCCGCTGCCCCTACCGTTGCTGCTGAGAGCAGGGCCCCTTAGCTTTGGGTTTGCGCTCTCAGCGTAAGGTAAGGCTGGAGACGAGTTGGGATTTGCTAAGACTGGCTTCCTTTCTAGGACGCCGACGAAATAAGGCATTAATTAACCTTTTAAGCTATATTTTTACCAAATGGCAAATAGGGGGAGGGAAAACAATTCTAAAACTTTTTTTTTTCGATTTTAATAGAGCTTTGATCTTCCTCCCCGTTCTTTCTCCCCCCCCTTCCCTTCCTCTTTCCTTCCTTCTTTTTTCTACTTTCTTCTTCTTCTTCTTCCTCCTCCTCTTCTCTTTTTTTTAATTTAAAGGAACGTCCTGCATGGCATCTCATCATCGAATTCTTTTAACAGTTAATCTCCCCATTTCCATGCGACTTCGTGAGCAGTGCCACAGCTTCCTTTTGCAGAACCTTGTCTCTTCCTACTCTGGATCAACACATTTGGGCAGGAGAGTAGATTTTAGTGGACTATTATAAAATGCAACTTTAGTTTTGACACACAATAAACCTTTATGGTAAGAAGGCGAGATTAAACGCAGACTCCTAACGAAAGTAGGCTTTTGAGTGATTCATTGAAAGTCGGCTTTTAAGTGATTCATTTGCGTGGTTTCACAACTCCTGAGGTAGACCCACTGTGTGTTTTCCTGAGCAAGTCTACTTGTTGGTGTATATGACTATGGCAGATGAGTTTGCTTTTGCTCTAATTAATGTGTTTTAGAGGACTTCTTTTCTCATAGATGTTCTTAAATTGCTATTTGAAAATTGAGCTCAAATCTGCACTGCCTATGCGTGTATAGCATTCATAGGAAAACATCGTTTAAAACTCTTGCAAGATTTAATTTTTAAATATTGGTAATTTTTTACTGTGCTCGCTCTCTGATTTAATCATTTGGATGATTACTGAGATGATGGTTGGAAATGTCTGTTGATAATAGCTCTACAAGTGACTAAACATGATATTTAGTATAATTCATCTAAGTTTTGTTTTGTTTTCTTTTCCCTCCTCTGATGAAAGATATGTTGACAGTAAGTCTTATCAGAGACCTTGGATTTTTCCTGATTTATTCACATTTTCCTTAGCCTATGCAAAGCTAGTCCCTTAAGTACTTTTAAAAGTCATTAAATTTTTTTTTCTAATATGCAGGGTTTTTTTTGGGGGGGGGGGTGCTTTCCTATTTATCAAAAAAAAAATTTTTTTTGCAGTTTTTGGCCGGGGCTGGGTTTGAACCTCCCACCTCCGGCCCCCGGCACCCTACTCCTTTGAGCCACAGGTGCCACCCTATCAAAACTTTTTAAAACATAACCTAAATGGGCCTTTGCCCATAGCTCAGCTAATGTAATTCTACCTCTGTCCACTTCTTATTTCTCTCAAAGCACTAGAAGCTAAATTTAGCAAATGTCTGGAAAAGCGGGGAAAAGATCGTTTTGCACCTATTAAAGCAAGGTGCGGTTTTCCTACCCAGGTGTCGTAATCTACCTACAAAGAACCAAACTATGGCTTGTGATAGAATTTACTATGCAATAAATTTAGCATTAGTTTTTCAGGTTATTGCTGAGAGAAGCATTTCATTGCTTCGCATCTTAAGGAGAGTTCCTCCAGGTAGAGGGATAGACATTTGCATTTTTGCAAAGGAAAGCTGACAAAAAGTAACTTCTCCCATTTTTAGTGATTGATTACATAGTTAGATCACAGTTCATTAAGCTTTGCTTCTTCATGTGCTACCTTGCTGTTAAAAGACTTTGGACCAAAAGCATCCTTTAAAAAAAAAAAGTGAAAATACTAAACCTTGGGGCCAGAATAGACAAACTAAAGTGATGTCAGAGTCATTAGGAGGAAATTTTGCCAGTTAGCATTTTCTGCTCATATAGTGATGAGATTGGAGACCTTAATATGAAACTATAAGTGAAGGAGTTTGTCAGAAAAAATATTTTTAGAGAGGAATGATATAGTGCTGGGCTAGAGGTGGTGACTGCATGTTTTGCTCTGCTTTATAAGACCTACTTCATTTCTCTAATTTCTCTGGCTGCTTTAAGCACTCATAATGACTCCCAGGACTATTATAAAGAAACTTTTTTCCTCTCAACTGTCCACTTTAACTATCACAACAGCTTCTTTTCATGATTATGAGCTGGTAGCTGTTGCCCTAGGTAGAGTGCCGTGGCATCACAGCTCAGAGCAACCTCAGACTCTTGGGCTCAAGCAATTCTCTTTCCTCAGCCTCCCAAGTATCTGGGGCTACAGGCACCCACCACAACACCTGACTATTTTTTTGGTTGTTGTTGTTGCAGTTGTTGTTTCAGCTGGCCCAGGCTGGGTTTGAACCCACTAGCCTCGGTGTATGTGGCCTGTGCCCTCCCTACTGAGCTATAGGTGCCACCCTGTTTTTTTTTTGTTTTGTTTTTTTTTGTTGTTGTTGTTGTTGCAGTTTGGCAGGGGCCAGGTTCGAACCTGCCACTCTCAGTATATGGGACTGGTGCTCTACCCACCGAGCCACAGGCGCCACCCTGTTTGTTTGTTTTTGGAGATGGAGTCTCACTCTGTTGCTCTGGGTTGAATGCCATCATAGCTCACAGCAACCTCAAACTCTTGGGCTCAAGTGATCCTCTTGCTTCATTTTTTTTTAAATTTTTAGTAGAGATGGGGTCTCTTTCTCAGGCTGGTCTTGAACTCCTGAGCTCAGGCAATTCACCTGCCCTGGCCTCCCAGAGTGTTAGGATTAAAGGCATGAGCCACTGCACCTCGCCCACAAAGTTAGGTGTTTAATAAATGTTGAATTAAGAAAAATGGATAGTTTATAAACTCACAGAAGAAGAGATTTTGTGTACAGCATTCATTTAAAACAGAAGACATTTTTGTGCACTTATGAGAACCTAAAAATTTAGAATAGATTAGAATGTATATTCCTCGAATTGCCTCTAATTGTGTTACATTTGTCTCAAATTGGTTCTCTGCCTCTTACTGTACTTGCAGGCATTTGTATAATTCATCCTTTTGGCCAGTACCTACTATTATTATAGGTGTAGCTTCACAATATGGAAAAGTATTCCCAGCAGCTTGGGAATAAAAAAGGTTTTGTCTTTTGAGTGGCCATACAGTACTGCACATGCTGGAACAGTGACCGACTCTTGGCCATTGTGCCGATGTTGACAATATAGTATGCAGTACAATTCTGTTCTCTCCCCAGCTGCCTTTGTATGTGAGAGAGGAGTGGAGGGAAGGAAGGGAGTGAGAAGTACCCTAAAATGGTGAAGACTTCCATTGATAAAATTTTACACTTCACCTGCTTACAGTACAATAAATTAAAGAAGGTGGCAGGATTTTTCTCTTTTGAAATAATGTTCTCTGATAGGATTACAAATAGGAATTGGGACATAGTAGACAGTATATAAGTTACAGTACATGTTTAACAAGTAATTTGATCCTGTAATTAAAGTTAAATAATGGCCACTGCCCTGTTAAAACTGTCAAGTGTCTGTAAGGCTCCACTTGGCCTTTATTTCATCACAGTTCTCCCATACTGTTGTTTTCTTATGATAATGTTTACCAGGTGGAATAGATGAATTTTCCTCATTGTAAATGTATGTGATGTCACGAAAACAGAAATCAGAAGTTGTGATTCTTTGTGGGATTTTTCTATCCCTAGCTGTGATACACCTCTCACTTAAAAAACAGAAAGAAACCTGAGCTTTAGCTAAAATGACATGGACAGTTTTCTAAGAGAATAAACTGTCTCTGGGAGCAAGTTGTTTAATTGTCAGCTAACCAATCAACAAACCAGCATAAATTATGCCCCAAAAGAAAGGAATTAGATTTTTATTAATGTGAGCTTTTAGATGCTAAGGATACCAGGTTCCATGCTATTCTACTCTTCCTGAGCGTATTGCCTGGAGAGAGCCAACTGACAATGTTGGAAAGGAAACTTAGAAATTGGATAAGCAAGGTGTGAATTACCTTATCGGGTGTTAATGACATCCTTGTGACCTGAAAGATGAAGCATTTTTCCATGTCATTCTAATAGTGACACAATATAAATCCATCATTTAGTTCTAGTTGGTATTAAATTGAGTGATAGTAGTTTTTTTGTTTATGGTTTTTTTTTTTTTTTAAACAGAGTCTCACTATGTAGAGTGGTATCACTGCTCACAGCAACCTCGAACTCTTGGGCTTAAGTGATTCTTTTACCTCAGCTCCCAAGTAGCTGGGACTACAGGCATCTGCCACAACCCTGGGCTATTTTTTTGTTGTAGTTGTCATTGTTGTTTGGCAGGCCCGGGCCGGGTTCAAACCTGCCAGCCCCAGTGTATGTGGCTGGCACCCTAGCCGCTGAGCTACAGGCTCCAAGCCTGAGTGATAGTGTTGTTAAAAGATTGATGGGGAAAATAATACAGTCTGGGAAGTGGGGCATTATTTTCATTTGAAAAATAACAGTATTGTCAAGTGGGGAACACAAACACACACATAAGTGAGTGTGTAAATTAGTGGACAATTTAGAAAATTTGTGCAGGTGTGTACTGATTTCTCACTGAAAAAATTATAGACAAATGCCTACTTTTACAGCCTTCTTCCAATGGTAAGAAGGAAAGAAAATAGGTTTACTATGAACTGTAATAAATAATTGACCTGAGTGATGTCTCTTTGAAGCTCAGGAAAAGATCCAGGGCTCTGAATGTTCGACTCCAGGCATTTAGAAAAAGGATACATTGCTCAGAACTCAAGAATAAGCAAGAATGAAAGGAGGCTGGATTTAAATATGTGTGTGTGTACGTGTGTGGATATGTGTGTATTTTCCCCTTATATGTATATGGTACTTTTCAAGAAGCTCAAGCATAATAATCCAGAACTTTTTATAACAGCCACGAGAAGCCCAATTAGGAATTCAGGACTCAATTAGCCATGATTGTGAAAATATTATGTCCACTCTCAAGGCCTTCTTGCATGGACATTAAGTTGGCCCATGAGGAGAAGGAGGCTGGGAGATTGTTTTATGTCTACATAGTGAGTGAATTGGAAGGGCTCAGAAAGAAAGGGCCTCCAATTGAGAAAAGGCAGTCTGGGGGTTGGCATGAGAGACTTATCACAAGCTATTTGATCTCTTTAGGCCATGAAAATGTTTGCTGGATCTTCTTTTCCATTTTAGATCATTCGAATTGGTTTTAAATTGTCCCCATCAGATTCTTTGAATCCTGAGCTTCTTGGCATTGCCTGCGACTGATGTGGAAATTTGAAAAAAGTTTCTTCAGGCTCATTCAGATTTCCTTGGATGTACCAGTACTTCTTCAATGGGCAGGTGACTGGGTCTCTTTACCTCATATCCCCAATGCCTGGTACATAGTAAGTTCTCAGCAAAAGTTTCTCAAATAAATGAAAGAATAGATTAATTAGTCTTCCTAACATATTTATTGCATTTTATGAACACTCTTCCTATGATTTTAGGTAGAATTATTTGTTTTTTACTGAAAAAAAAAATGGCAACAAACATCCTGAATATTAGGTTTGGATGTCTTGCTAGCTGAGGTAGCAACTGTAATACGTTCAAGGAGGAGCAGGCAATGACAATGGCAGGCTTTGGGCTGAGACCTTGAGGACTGGCCTGAAAGGCAGCTGCTATTTTTCTGTCACTTGTCGTTAAATTTGGTATACCTTGTCCACCTCCCAGGGAAATAAGTCTTCAAGACAAAGTTATGTAGAAACAGTTCTTGAAAACATTTTACCATATCAAAAAAGGAACAAAATAGGAAATATTGTCACTCAGATGCCTCCTGTCATGTATAGTTTAGAAAGTGATGAAGCCACAGATGAAAACCAAAAAGGTCTCTGAGAGCTGTCTCATTTTCAGTCAGACACTGATTGCCCATTTAGTGGTTGGATTTGCATAGGTTTTTATTTACCAAGATACAGGTATGAACAGTGCCTCTTTTTACTGTATCCAGAAAGCAAAGTCCACACAGTAGAAGAGAAAAGAGCTGCCATTTCAGATCCACCACAATCATCTTTTGTGCACAGAGGACCATCCCTCTTTAGGTAAATCTCTTGCACCGTTCTCCCTATGTGGCAGTATGAAGAAACCAAACAAGAGGGTGTGTTGGGGCCTGGGGTGGGAAGGGTGGCCTGTTAACAAAATGAGAAAGTGAAAGAACCAGAGGGCTTGCATTTCCCCTACTGTTTTGTAGACTTTTCTCAGGGAAAACAAAACAAGGTAAAACAAAAGCACCATTTATAATAGTGGGACATATATTTCATAGTATAATTCCTCCATTATTTCATTTACAAATGGAGAAGATGAGATTGTCACATAATATTAAAATGACTGCTTTATAAATATTTGATTCATGTGCTATCTAGGGTTTTTTCTGAGTCCTATTTAAAATATATAGTGATACATTCAACAGAACCCATGGCACAGTGGTGGGGATCACATTTCACCTCAATACGCAAGTGAAGAGTTTGCATTTCTCCTCTGAAAAGTAGGCAGTCAATAAATGACCTGATTGTGGGTGCTATTTTGTTAAAGAATACATTGATGCTTTAAAAAATTCTTGCTGTGACTTATGAGGATCCCAAAGAAGCAGGGAGAACGTTTCTTTTCAGAAGTGATTTTGAGAAAAATTTAAACTCTCAGCTCATTTATGTCAGCATTTTCCCCAATAATTGGACAACATGAAGAGAAACCTTGTTAGCTCACTCAGAAGTTAAATGTAGTACACATTATAGGATCACGTTTTATGTATAGGGGCTTAAAAATACATATAATATTTGAGGATGGGGCTGAGATGCCACGGTTGTCTAATCTGACCTGCTTCATGAATGCCTATAGCAGTGGCCTCAGCTGTGGACAGAAGCTGTGTCAATAGGTTTACTGCCAGCATTCTGAAGCCAGGTTGGGACTGGACAGTCTTCCCAAGGGAGGCCTATTTTGTTTTTGTTTTTGTTTTTTGAGACAGAGCTCACTTTGTTGCTTTGGGTAGAGTCAGAGCTCTCAAAACTCTTAGGCTCAATTGATTCTCTTGCTTCAGCCTCCTGAGTAGCTGGGACTACAGGCCATAATGCCCGCCTATTTTTTTTTAGAGGCGAGGTCTCACTCTGGCTCAGGCTGGTCTTCAACCTGTAAGGTCAGGCAGTCCACCTGCCTTGGCCTCCCAGAGTGCTAGGATTATAGGAGTGAGCCACCTGGCCTGGCAGGAGGGCTGTTTTTGAGAAAAACCTTGCATTGTGGTGGGACTTATTTTGTGTGGTATACTTTATTAAATTAACATTTTAGTGTAAGTGAAAATACAGGGGCTAAATACATAATCTTTTCTGGAGATAGTGCCAAACATCTGCTTTTTCAGGCTATTTGTGAATTTGAAGCCTCAGCTTAATGGTCATCATGATGGCTCGGCGCCTATAGCTCAACCGGCTAAGGCGCCAGCCACGTACACCTAAGGTGGTGGGTTTGAATCCCCAGCCCGGACCCGCCAAACAACAATGACGGCTGCAACCAAAAAATGGCCGGGCGTTGTGGCGGGCGCCTGTGGTCCCAGCTACTTGGGAGGAGGAGGCAGGAGACTCGCTTGAGCCCAGGAGTTGGAGGTTGCTGTGAGCTGTGATGCCACGGCACTCTACCCAGGGGGACAGCTTGAGGCTCTGTCTCAAAAAAAAAAAAAAAAAATGGTCATCATGATGACATTGATACTATATCTGAACCTGGGAGGTAACCCGTATGAGCAGTGGAGGTTCTCTATGCTTGCCCCTAAACTGAGATTTGAGGTGGGTCCCACTTGTCACAGAAGATGGGTGGAAAGGCAGAGTCATCCATCCAAATGAGAAGGAAGGATGGAAGCCTGTATATTGAGCAGAGGGAAAGTCTGGAAGTACTTTTTATTAATTTTTTCTTAATTGACACCTAATAATCATACATATGTATGGGGTATATTGTGATATTTCAGTATGTGTATACAGCATGTAATGATCCAATCAGCATAATTAGAATATCCGTCATCTCAAATATTTATCCTTTTTTGGGAACTTTCAGAATCCTATCTTCCAGCTATTTGAAAATATATGATGAATTGCTATTAACTGTAGTCATCCGATAGTTATAGAACTGCAGAACACCACAGCACTAGAACACTAGACAGCTGTAATTTTGTATTCATTAACCAACCTTTGGATAACCCCCTTCCCAACATCTAGTTACCACTATTCTACTTACTATTCTATGAGATCAACTTTATTTTAGCTTCAACATATGAGTAAAAACATGCTGGATTTGTCTTTCTGTGCTTGGCTTATTTCATACAACATAATGTCCTCCAAGCTTATCCATGTTTTGGTGGGATGTTTAGCCAACTAAGTGCCCCTCTACCGTGTGTTAATCTTCTTTCTCACAGAGATAAAACTAGTTTTACTGGGGAATTAATTTGGACATGATGAGAAATTCAATGTAGCAACAATGGGAGGGCAAAGTGCTTTTTCATTCATATTGAAACTTCCCCTCCAAGGCTCTTTTGTGATTGAGAAGTTGACAGGATAGGAAAATGTGTCCTAGGACTTGGCATTTCAGAGTACTGAAAAAAGCCAAGAATCCCCTGTATTTTGTGAAGAGTGTGATAATAGTAATGAAGATGATAATAATAGAAGGATCTAATGTTCTAGTTTGAACTTGCACAAGTCATTTTGTGGAATGATGATGATGAAGAGAGAAAGAGAGCAACTCTTAGTAATCAGGTGCAGGAAAATTGTGGTTCTGAACATTGATCCTAAATTAATAGGAAACAGCTAGACTATCTGATGTCTAATACTAAACATTTTTTATGAATATAATATTTTATTCCCGTATTCATTAAAATGCAGTAGTTCAAGTGACTGGATATGTGACCTGTGCTAAGAGGTTGTCTTCTTCTTCTTCTTTTTTGAAAAGTTACATTTTTTATACTTTCAAGCCTAGATCATGTAATAACCCCCCTTGTTGCCTTGTGTCTATCCCCAAAGAAATCTCTGTAGTATTTTTAGCCATCTAAGCAAACAGTTCAGACAGAGGCACTCAGAAATGGTGACATGCAATGACAGGAAATGCTGGTTGCACTGGTCTCCTTCATAACGTTACTGAGGCCGTAGTTGGCTGATTTGCTTTTAACTTCCTGTTTGGGGGCTATTTGAGTCAAAAGTAGCTGTGTTTTCCATATAGAGACTTTTTTTTTCTTTATTCTGTAAGACCACAATAAATCTGTCACTGGACTGCATGTTTTGTATATTTTATGAACTGTATCATGTGGTTTGAGTTTAATTTGGAAGGCAGTGCTTTTACAATCAAGGTTTCCCCACACCCGCCCCCCAACACGTGCAGCTTTGTGGTCTGGGATTGCATGGGCCTTCGAAAGTTTATGACTTTATTTACACAATAATGATTGCTGAGACGGGCATTTCCTGCCAGTTAATGACTGGTTGGAAGGACCAACAGTCCAAATCCAGGGAGAGAGGACCATTCATTAAATGCCAGGAAGGGCCCAGCTGCTTTTCTCATGAAGTGGAGGGGAGAAAGTGAAACCACATTCTGCCCTTTGAAGAACCCAGAGCAGCGTGGGCAGAGCTAGATATGTATGGAGTGCCTGGTGGTATGGAGGATGGAGCTGCTTTTCCTGACAAGGATAAACTAACTTTTCCTATAGATTGCCAAATTAGGACTTGTGTGGGGAGGGCATTTCCTTTAGGTTGATGGCCTGGTGGAGAGGGGCCAAATAAATACCAAGACCTTGAACTTTTCATTAATGGCCAGAAAATTCTCAATTCAGATGTGTTACAGCTATTTATAAAAACCTTTAGGATGACATGATTGAGCTTCCAAATTGGTTGAATAACTGATCATTACTAAAGTAGACAGAACTTGAAAAGGAATGGAAAGAATGATCTTTCTTGAAGGTAAGTTTAGCAAGATACAGATACTCTATGTTGATCCCCAAATGTAAGCAAGTAAATAATATACATGAAGAGTGATTTGCCTTTTGTGAAAGTTCCTTTGAAGGCTATAACGTTAACCATTTAACCCATGGCATTCCCAGGACACAGTTTTGTTCCGAGTATAATTCTTGCCTGCTATAAAGCAGCTGAGGTGTGAAGAGTTTGGCATTGATTTAGAGCAAAAACAGTAAGATCGAGGTTGGGTTCACATCCAGGAATCCCTGACTTCCTGGCCTGCCCTTCACTCCCTTAGCTTCCTAAGCCTTCAGTTTGCCAAAAAATTAAATGTTTATAAAAGACAAACATCTGTTCTGAGTTCTTTGGCAGATACTTCCACATAAATGAGGCTGTGTGATACCACTTCTACCCCCCACTCCAGACCATGGCTTGGCCCTTTATCTTGAAATTTTAATTTCCTTCCTATCATCCAAATTTTGTGGGAGGGATGGCAGGGGCGGGCTAGACCTCTAAAGTAGAGGCAATCATTGATGGCCAGACACCTGGATTTCTTCATGGGATTGAGTAATCTGTCACATGCAAAACAAACCAAATATTAAGTTTCATTTTTGAGTCTGGAAAATGTCATTATGTGCTTTTGAAATATTCAGCAATCCAGGGATTGTTGGCCATTACCAGTTCACAAAAGTGAAAAAGTATTTTCTGAAGTTTAAAACATTCTACAAATAAGCTGTATACCCATTTCTGATATTATTACATGATACCTTGTGCACATTTATAAACAAAAAGTGACTTCTGAACTCAAATATATATATTTAAAAGCATGATTTTATGTTTTTAATATTCTAAAGTTTGAATGTTAACATTCACCAAAATTTTGCTAGCTCATTTAAAGATGATATTCTGATTTGTAAAATGTTTTAGACTAAGAGCAAACCAGGTTTTTAAAAGTAGATGTCCTATTAACCTGAATATTTATACTCACTTATAATCAGCAACACAGCTGCATTTAAACAATGATTGAAAAACTTTAGAATTAGCTTCTCCCAAGAGGTTAAATGCCCTTTTCATCTGCTGGACATTATTATTTTGCTTAGTTAACTCTTTATAGATAATCTGAAATATATATTTTAAGTGAGTTCAGGTTCAGAAACCAGTCTGTACTAGTGGCATCAAATTTAATGAAGATTTACCCTACTATATTTGGAGCCAACAGAATTACCTTGTGCTATTAGAAAGCCTATTTGTTCTATCATTGTAGACTCCAAGTGGTAGCCAACAACTCATTAGTGCATAATGAAGTCCATTTAGTAGATTGTGACTAGCTTTTCTATTAAACAAAATGATATTAAATAGGCTGCCAGAAAATACCAATACATATCATGTAGTAAGGTTAAGGTTTTTTTTTTTTATTGTTGGGGATTCACTGAGGGTGCAAAGAACCAGATTACACTGATTGCATTTGTTAGGTAAAGTCCTTCTTATAATTATGTCCCGTCCCTAAGAGGTATGTCACACACCATGAACTCCCCCATCCCCCTCCCTCCCTCTGTCTGTTCCCCCATTCCCCCAACTTAGTTCAAATCCACATACAGATATACTGAGTTAGGATGGAAAGTGTTTCTTACTATTGGTTGCTGTCAAAAAGGTTTAAAAGTCAGTGTGTTAGCCGATGTTATTTCAAATTGGGTCAGAAATGTCTTGTCCTCTTGTTGTGTGAGAAGTTTTCAAGGGATGCTGTGGGCTTTGGATGACATGCAGGGTGATGCTGGTTAAGTATTTTGAGAGTTATGTGTCTGTTTTTCAGTGTGAGAAGTAAAATATTGTTATAAATATGCTGTAAGATTTAATGTGTAGGTATTTTGTAGTCCTGACAGGAGAAACTTTATTTAAAAGTATTGTGTATTTACCAAGTGGTATTACCAGAATATGAGACACAGAAAATAAAGCTAGTTAGGAACAGAAACTCCTCAAAAAAGATGTTTAGAAAACATCTTGGGATGCTTGAGTATGAGATGCTTCTAGTAGCAAAATAATTGTCTAAAATTTTTAAATGTAGAGAAATAAAAGTTTATTTTAAGTGAATGAAATGTAAGTTAAAAGGGTGCAAAATTGGTCTTGACTTTTGCAAATCAAAAATGGTCCTATCAAGAGAGAATGTTTGCAAAAAGAATACATATACATGTAAATATTTACCACATGCTGGAAGAAAACCTGTGGGTGTTATTTCTGCAATGAATAAAGGTACGCATTGAAGTGAATTTTAAAATTGTAGATGGAAGACATAAGCCAAAATCTCTTAAATACTTCTATTAATGAGAACGATTATACAAATAAAGAAGACAGTAGCCACGTAGCCTTTCCAATCTTTTTTTTTTGGTACTGATGAGAATTGAGCCAAGTAGTAGGGGAAAAAAAGCTTTATGGATTTATTCACATGATCAGACATGAGGTTAAGTACTGATTATAACCCATTGGGAGATTGGAATCATTCTTAGAAGTCTGGAGAATTCTTGCATATTCTTAAGAATTAGATAATTTCTCTGGGGAAGGAAAATAGTGCCTTCTGGGATACTGTTGCATCTCCAGTAGGATCATAAGTATCTTGTCTTCCCCTTCCCCACTTCCCCAGGTCCCTCCTAGTCCCATTAAATTCTTTTCTGCCTGGGACATGTTGAATTCATTTCCAAAGTTCTCTTCCTGTGGACATCTTTCAGACCCTTAAATCACTACTGCTTTCTCAATTCTGAAGGCTTGAAATGCAATTAGGCTTCTTTATTTGTATAATCATTCTTATAGATACTTAAATGTTAAATTTAAGTTACTGCTCTGAAAATCAAATATAATCTCAGGTCTAATGAGTTAGTAACTAAACTCTGTGATTGTAAATGAGTTTGCATCTCTCTCCTCAGATACACTGCATTTACACTTGTCAAGAATAGAAAAAGACACATCTAATGATTGTGTAATTAGCAATCAATTTACAAAATGAGATGTAAAACAAATTAAGCACCATAATAAAGAGAAAATAAAAAAGAGTAACATCATCACCAGAAACCCCTCATATTACATGCATTATCCTATTCATGATAATAAAAAGTAAAAAATGTTGGCTTGGCACCTGTAGCTCAAGCGGCTAGGGTGCCAGCCACATACACCAGAGCTGGTGGGTTCAAATCCAGCCTGGGCATGCCAAACAACAATGACAACTACAACCGAAAAATAACCGGGCGTTGTGTTGGGTGCCTGTAGTCCCAGCTGCTTGGGAGGCTGAGGCAAGAGAATCGCTTGAGCTCAGGAGTTGGGGGTTGCTGTGAGCTGTGATGCCACAACACTCTACCCAGGGCAACAGCTTGAGGCTCTGTCTCAGAACAAACAAACAAACTAAAAAAATGTTGATGGGTGAAATTGCATGCATTTCCAGATCCTGGGAGTAAAGATTTTAAAAATTATTCTGTTTGATAAAGCTATTTATAATGTAATAATACATATGTTCTAGGGCCAGAGGAAACCTTTGCCTCTATCATCTATTCATTGTAAACATTTACCAAATAGCATAGAGAAGGTTGAACAGGGTGTGGGCGGGTTGAGTTTGAGTTACTCAGGATTTTCAGCTGCAGCAAGTGCACTGTTGGTTATCTTTGAGGCAAACAAAATTAGTCACTGTTTTGGGTGTCAGCTGCTGCTTTCACCTTAGCCTTCCGAGATTTTCATTGTGGGATACTTGGCAAATTAATAGTGGTAAGCAAAAGCTGTGTGAGAGAGTGTGCTCAAGCTAACTACCACCGATGCTATCATTCATTCATTTTATGCATTCTGGCATTTCTCAGGCAGTTTGGGAAATATTATGATATGTCGTAGAATACACCTTCTGAATTACATTTGAAACTTTAAGGTACACACAGAACTCAAGACCTTTGCCAGATGTGTTTATTTTGTTTATTGTAAGTGGAAATTTCCCCCAGGAGGCAATAGACTGTAGGGACAAACTTTTTTCTACACTGGAGGAAGAAGAAGGAAGGGGAAAAGGAGATGCATGATTTGCTAGTATTTTGCTTGGGTACTTGCTTATGCCACATTCCTCATTTTTTTGGTGCAACTCCAAAGAAAGTTAAGGTTTTGGAACTGCTGTTAATTGAGGAAAAGCCCTTTGTCCCAAGCATTGCAACCATTAGCGCTGAAATGACTGGAAGTGAAGGAAACCAAAAGCTTGATGTTGGATAATAATTGAAGCAAAACTCTCTTGAAATGACAGTTTATTTTAAGTAAAAGTAAGTTGAGTTTCCTTGGATCCCTATAAACTTTAAAAATGATCCTGACTGGGGAGGGGGGGAGGGAGAAGGGAGGGGGGAATGGGTGGAGGGAGGGGGTTTGGAGGGTTTACTTCTGAGGTTTACCTTATAGGGGTACAGGTGAATCTTTCTAAGAGTAGAATGTGAACGTTTTAAAGCAATAACTGAGAAAATGACATGAAGGCTGTGTTGACCAGTTGATGGAAGTATTTCAGATTGCATGTGAAAACCCCACACTGTACCCCAGAATTGCATTAATGTACATAGTTACCATTCAATAAAAAAAAAAAAAAGATCCTGACATCTGAGATTTCATACTTTTATCTTTCTAGAGAAGGACAGAATTAGGAAATAAAAGGCCAGAAAATAAGATCAACAACTGCTGCTCATGTGCTGTTAAGGGTCCCTTTCTGATTTGCTTGGTATGAATAGTGGTATATAGTTTAATCATGTAAGATGTTAGAGGCTTGGGACTTCCCCTTGACACTTTCTATGCTGGCAGGCCCAGGCAGGGTGACATCAGCTCTTGTAGTACTTGGGTGGCAGGAGAACCAGTGTTTACAACCACCTTCACCTCCAGGAATGTATTATACTTTAAAATCAATCTTAATATCTGTAGGCAGGAGTTTATATATAGGAATAAAATTTGAACCCCCATTTTCACACCCAATAAAAAGGTCCTATAATAGGTGTTTATTCAAAGTCAACTGACATTTATTGAACAATTACTGTGTGCCAGATGCTCTGCTAGGTACTTCCATTTTGTTATGACAAAGTTTCCTTTAGTTATGAAATACAATTGGTTCTAGCTAGGCAAGTGGTCTCTTTGACATTCAGTACGTTTCAGGCTAAAAATCACACCCCCACTTTTTATATATAAACCTAGCCCCTCAAACACACAATATTTTTTTTTTTTGTCTAGTCACTGTTGCTTCATCATTTGGGGACCATCTCATGGTCCATGGCCAGCCTCTTCCATCTATGAAGGCATTTATTTCATTATAAATTAAGCCAACGTTAATCTGTTGCCCGTCTTGATATAACAAAAGGCTGTCTTAGCTATTTGGTGGGTGCTGGAGTAGGATAGGGGAAACAGAGGAAGAGGCTTGAGAGATGGATGAAGGGTGGGGAGTCATAAGTGCAAAATGATATGGAGTAAAGTGCTAGTTAAACCCATGTAGAAAAATCTATAAGGCAGTTGGATTAAACTTGTCCAGAAGGTAGAGAAAATAACAGGGCAAGATGTTGGCAGTCAATCCCTTTATCCTTAAGAGTGGCCAAGTTTGCCCAAGGAGAGAAACAGAGGAAGAACTTTTATGTGTCACAGAAGCAAATGGGAAAGAAATTTTCTAGAAGAGAGGAGTAGTCAACAAATACCACAGAAATGAGGTAAGTGTAGGGCACTAGTTTCGGCACTTCCAAGGTCATTTGGTAACCTTTGAGAGGCCAAAAACCAGTTTACAGTGGGTTAAGTAGTAAATGAAAAGTTGGAAAGTGGGACTTTCAAAGAAATTGAATCAAGGGAAGGAAGGGTTTTGTTGTTCTTAGGGTAAGGATGACTTAGCTGTGCTTGCTGCCTGATGAGAAGGAGGCAGAAATGAATATAAAAAGTATCTGTCAAGTACAAAATATGTGCTATGTTCCTACCTTACTTGCCCAATATCTCTGTTGATATGCACGGTACTGGGGATTGTTTGTGCAGTCTGATTAAGTAATTCATGCAGAACTCTGGTTAGCCAGAGTTTTGGATCCTGTTTTCTCTCTTTGCCCTTAAGGTGCAGGATTAAGCTTGTCATAAACGAACTGGTATAGGTTTGAACCACAAAAAAAAAAAAAAAGTGGAATTCAGCCAAAATAACAGATAAGATTGTTTTTAAATGGCTTCAGAGACAAGACAGTGCTACTTGAATTAGTGAAAATGTGACTGACATCTTTTTTTTTCAACTTTTTTTTTTTTTTTGAGACAGACCCTCAAGCTGTCACCCTGGGTAGAGTGCTGTGACATCACAGCTTATAGCAAACTCCAGCTCGGGCGCTTAAGCAATTCTCTTGCCTCAGCCTCCAAGCAGCTGGGACTATAGGCGCCCACCACCATGCTCGGCTATTTTTGGTTGTAGTTATCATTATTGTTTGGCAGGCTCGGGCTGGATTCGAACCTGCCAGCTCTGGTGTATGTAGCTGGCACCTTAGCTGCTTGAGCTACAGGCGCTGAGCCGTGACTGACATTTTTTTATAGCTCAGGTTCGATGAAAATGAGAGAGTGAGGAAAGTTATAAAAAATACGACAATTCAAATATACCAAAGATCTACTTTTCCTTGATGATTTGCTGTTAGCCTAGGATTCAGTGTCTGTCCTTCAGAAAGTTAAAAATTTGCCATGGTCATTACCTCCCTTATGCTGACCACATGTAACACTTTCAGGTTTTCATGGATTTCATATTTCAACATGTAATTAAAAAAAATAAACCTCATGGCTTGGCGCCTGTAGCACAGTGGTTACAGTGCCAGCCATGTACACCAAGGCTGGTGGGTTCAAACCCAGCCTGGGCCAGGTAATGACAACTGCAACAAAAAATAGCTGGGTGCTGTGGCAGGCGCCTGTAGTCCCAGCTACTTGGGAGGCTGAGTCAAGAGAATTGCTTAAGCCCAAGAGTTTAAGGTGAGCTGTGACTTGCCACGGTACTCTACCCAGGGTGACATAGTGCGACTCTGTCTCAAAAAACAAACAAATAAATAAATAAATAACCCCCCGGTCTGGATTCAGCTCCCCGCATTTTAATAATCCTCCTCAGTCTTCCGTTCAGAAGAATATATGGTAGGACCTCCTTAGAGGTTCTACATTGACTGCCTCCTTAACTTGACCTAATTTTTATAGACTGGGCATGCACACATATATGTATCAGTACAGTAGGCCTAATTCTTTATGTTGACCACCTCTGTATGTTGACCAGTTTCTTCGAGTATCTTGGATGGTCAACTTACGGAGGTTCTACTGTATTTTATTCCTCCTTTCTCAGAAGCTGATCGTTATTGGTACACAATATCTTAAGCCTTGAATTTAATGGATAGGTTGATTGTAGTCAAACAAAGTGCTGCTGCTTTGAGGTTCTGCAGCAGTAAAATTCCATTTTACTTTGAAGAGGATAATGATGCAAATTTTGTTGCAACTTAAATCTTTGAAGTTATGGTAAAGGCACTAATGATCTTAACCAGCATTTCCCATACTGTTTGTTTTGCCACATGTTCTAGGGAAGAAAAGGTTTTTTAAGTGGAATGCCTGAGAATTGATGGTTGAAAATAAGTACTACATTCTGAGGATTAAATTACACTAAACTACATTCCTAAAATATGGTGTGTGTGTGTGTGTACGCGCACATGTGTATCATTTATAATTTCAGCTTTTGGCTTTTTATGCTGAATTTCAAGTTACCATGTAAACATTACTTGTTGATAAGAATTTAAGAATATTCTATCAACAGGAATCAAAATAGTTTAATGAGATCTTTATGCCAAGAGAACACATTGCACATAATCAACAGTAACTTAGATTAAAAGATTCCCCTTATGCCAGGGAAAAATGTTATTAAATGCATTTCGGAAATGACTGCAGAAATTCTGCTTTTGAGTTTTTGTTTGTGGTTACTAGTCTAAATATCTTCCTTATCATTTTTATAGTAGCCTAAGTAGAAATGCAAATAAAATTGTTTCTCATTTAGGTTATTGAGGATTTTTTTTTATTTTATTTAAGTAAAAATATTCAGCAGATCCAGACTCTGAAATAGCAGTATGAATGGACTTATTAATTAAGCCTGTGATCAATAATTTGCAACCATTTGATTGATAATTGGAAGGACTGCAAAGGAAGGCAAATTAATATGGTTGGTTTATTATATTAAGGCTGTTGTTTTGAGGGAATCAAACAGCTTGGTAATAAAGTTGTGAACTATATGCTTCTCTCTTTTTTTTTTTTTTTTTTTTGAGACAGAGTCTTATTTATGTTGCCCTTGGTAGAGTGCTGTGGTGTCTCAGCTCACAGCAACCTCAAACACTTGGGCTTAAGTGGTTCTCTTGCCTCAATGTCCTAAGTAGCTGGGACCCACCACAACACCCGGCTATTTTTCTTTTTGTTGTTGTAGTTGTCATTGTTGTATAGCAGGCCTGGGCTGGGTTTGAAAGCCCCAGTGCATGTGGTCGGCGCCCTAACCTATGAGCTACGGGTGCCAAGTCCTGTATGCTTCTCTTAACTGATTGATTTAATCTGATATCTCTTTGAAGCCTCGTTTCATGGTACCAGTTAACTACACCTCATAGGAATCTCAACCTTTCAAGGCCTGCTTTATTGGTTTATCATTATGATTATTTACTGGAGTCAGTAAAGACATTGAGTTTGCAAATACATACTTTTTGGATTTGAGTACTATTAATAATGAACATGCTTAGGAAAACTATATTTTTCAACTATATTTTTCAAAGTTTACACATTGAAAATGTAAGAAATAAAATTGGAAACATATAGAAAAATCTATTTTTCCCCAAAGTCTTTACTACATTATCTTTTGGGGGTGTGTATATGACTAATATTGTAACAAATGCCAAAGAAATGACTTATTGAGTTTAAAGTAGAAAAATTCCAGCAGGGAAGACAAAAGTGAGTGATGAGAGAGTATTTTCAAACATATTCCTCTTAAAATGGATTTACAGTAAAAACCTTAGCCTCCATCTCTGCCTAGGTGTATTAAAGTTGAGAGCAACATTGACTTCAGGATGCCAAGCATCTTGTCTTTTTAAAAGCTAGGGAAGCATGGTTTTGTAGGACTTGTGGTCTCTGAGAGGTAGTCATTCAATTCTTCTGATTCAAGTTCCATTTAATTTGTCTTGTGTTTGTTCATCATCAGAACTTCTTCTTGTCTCAAAATGCAAGGTCACATTTAGTCCTTTAGCCTCCATTTCTGGTATATCAGCATCCCTAAATATCCATCTTGACATGGATATTATATCCTTCATCCATCTTGTATCCTCTTTCATTGGGAAGAATATGATTCTTTCAACATTCACATTAAAAATTGGACCCTTATGTGTAGAGTAGTTGGCACAAAGGAGAAAGGCACTAATTTATCTGACTCCAGTTAACAAGCTGCACAAATTCATATGAAAAAAGAAAATCTACAAAACACATGGAGAAAAATCAGGTATATCGGTTGTGTATGACTTCTGCAATTCATCTTCACAGCCTATCAACCCTGGCATACTTTCAAGGAAGTCTCTGCCCCCCAAAATCACTATACCTATAACCTTGGAAAATTGCTTTAGCAACAATAGACACTGTGTCTTGTTTTTGTTTGAAAAGCATACTTACAGACTACGTGTTTATTACAGGGCATTCTGAGTGCTAAATACCTTCTCTTTGCTCCTGTAACATGTGTGAACACAAATATGCACAGGAATGGCTTTAGCTTATATTTATATCAGAGTTCTGTAGTACTTTGTGGTTATATTATAGATGTGTGGTAGCTATGAATCATTTTTCTATTGCATATTTCCATGTAATAACTGCCCTAAAATAAATTAGTTGATCAGGCCTTTTTATTAAAATGTAATGTTAACTGATAACCAGTTTTGAATTTTAGCATGGGTCTAACTCAAGAACAATTCACTAGGGAGAAGAAGAGAAAAATAAAAGGAATATTGAGAGCATATGAAGAAGTGGCAGGAACGAGTGATGTAATTTTGTATTCTTTTCTAGTAGGAACATCTACTTACTCTGTGCTAGACTCTGTGGTGAGTACTTTACACACATTGTCTCATCTAATTCTCACTGCAGCGCTGTGAGGTTGGTATTCTCCTTTTTACAGATGAGGAACCTGGGGCTCAGAGAGGAAGTGGTCCAAAGACATTCTGCTAGTAAATAAAAGTGTCAAAACTTGAACTTTTTTTTTTGAGACAGAGCCTCAAGCTATCCCCCTGGGGTAGAGTGCAGGCATCACAGCTCACAGCAATCTCCAACTCCTGGGCTCAAGCGAGTCTCCTGCCTCAGCCTTCCAAGTAGCTGGGACCACAGGTGCCTGCCACAATGCCCGACTATTTTTTGGTTGCAGCTGTCATTGTTTTGGCAGGCCCAGGCTGGATTCGAACCTGCCACCTTAGGTATATGTGGCTGGTGCCTTACTCACTTGAGGCACAGGCGCTGAGCCTCAAAACTTGAACTTAAAGCTCTAACTCCCAAAGTCCATGCTTATATTTTGGAAACATGAATATTTGATTGGGATTTTGAATTTGCTATCTCTCTCTTTCACAATGTATTAACCACCTGAAGTAGAGCTGATGATAATATTACTTAACAACCCCAGACTGAGCAGTGGATAAAGATAGGGCTTGTTAACTGAAGTAAACATCTGGAATAACAAGATGCTGCAGTCTTTACAATTCACTTCTCAGTTACAGAATTATAAACTATGCTAAGTAGGGAGGGGACATCATTCATTCTTGTGAAGGATAAGTCTTCATGGCACAATGTTGTCAACAACAGCAACCATAAATGTTTCAGACTTTTAAAAGTTGTATTATCGCGAGAGTTACTATTATTTAATAGTGGCAGTTTCTGATGGTTTTATAGGAATGCTTTGTTTAGAAGATTTTAATGTAAACTGTTGAATACATGAGCTATCCATTGCATGTTTTAAATCACAGGTAGATTTTTCTCTGATATTTGATCCCTTAGGACTTCCTATTTCGTTCTTTCCATCCCTCTTTCAACTATTATTTTTCCTGCATTTGTCATTTGTTCAGCATAATTTATTGAGCACATGTATGAGTAGCCATGTTTCTAGGTGCTAAGGATATAACCCCAAGCACGTAATCAAATAAATTTTAGCATTAAATGAGGGACCTGGAAAATTTTCCACGAATTAAGCATCACAAAAGCATCATTATCTTTATTGCCTTGGTTGTCTTTCTTTAGCCTAATCATGTTGTTTTAAAATTGTACTGACTTACTCATAATCGCCAAAAAAGTGGAGACAGCTCAAATGTTCATCAACTGATGAATAGATAAGCAAAATGTGTTATACCCATACAATGGAATATTATTCAGGAATGGAGTACTGATCCATAGACGAACCTTAAAAACATCCTTTTAAAGGAAAAAAGCCAGGCAGAAAAGGCTATATGATTCCATTTCTGTGAAATTTCTAGAACAGGAAAATCCTTAGAGACAAAGTAAATTTGTGGCTGCTTACAGATGGAGGAGTGGGAAGATTAGCTAAAGGGTATGGAGGATGGTGCCTGTGGCTCAGTGAGTTGGGTGTCAGACCCAGCCCTGGCCAAACTGCAACAACAACAACAACAAAGGATATGGGATTTCTTTTCTGGGAGGGGGGAGAAAATGTTACAAAATTGAGATGATGGTTGCAAATATCTGTCAATATACTAAAAACCACTAAATTGTACTTTTTCAAAGGGCAGATTTTATGGTATGTGCATCATATCTCAATAAAGTTGTTATTAAAATTGTACTGACTAAGATATGATGAAAGCTCTATTATTCTCATTTTCAGAATTATAGAAGTTAAGTAATAGCTAAATTGACAAGATTCTTGATCTATTTTTAAAATGAGAGAATAGATTGTAACAACTTTGAATTCCACTTTTTCTTTTTTATTTTAAGACAGAGTCTTGCTCTGTCACCTAGGCTGGAGTGCAGTGGTAGGATCATAGCTCACTGCAGTGATCTTCCTGTCTCAGCCTCCCAAGTACCTAAGACTACAGGTGCATACCACTATGCCTGGCTTGGATTCCTCTTATTCTTTGACTTTTATGGGGAAAGTTGATTTCTTATCTGAAGACCCACATTGGCCATCTCTGTTCTTTGGGGTGCTTCTGTTTTTGGCTCCACTGTTTACTGGGCACTTGGGCATCCTGCCTTACACATGGACCAAACAATTGCTTTCCCACCATCTAGCACAGTGTCTTCCATATAGTAGTACATGGTCACTACTTTCACTGGCTTAGAATATACTTGTTAAGAGCTTACTAATATGAGGTATTGAGCCAGATGCTGGTGGTGAAGAAAATGTGCCCATTAGGAGCTCACAGACAGGCAGCTTAGCAGGAGTTTCTCTACAGTGGGACAAATGTTGAGATGAGGATGGGCAGACAAGTTTGACAAGGATGCTGAAACCTTGAATATAGTTCTGTATCTGGATCCAGTTCATTCATTTACTTGGTATACACAGCCCATCTAGGGCCTTCTCCCCTATATCTGAACATGTACGATAACAGGACACTCACTCTTTACTAAGACAGTTAAGTTAAATTGCATTTTTGTAATCTACCAAATGCTCATGTATTTTGACCTCTAATATATACACCACAACTATGTATTTCATTTATAAATATAATAAAACTTAAGCAGAGATGATGATAATATTACTTGGCATCCCCAGAAATGATATATATCTTAATAGAATTTATGGTTTTATAGAAAGTACTTGGATTCTGCGTGTGCCAGAACCCCTGGTAATAAGCCTATAAATTTTAGGTTATTTTTGTGCACTTTTGTGCCCGTGAAGAGGCAGTAGAGAGTAGTGATTGACAGAAGGCATTTTGGAATATGCCTGAATTTGATCCAGGTTTTCCCACTTATGTGCTGTGTAACCTTGACCCAAGTTACTTAATCTCTCTTTGTCTCTGTTTACTCACCTCAAAATGGGTACAGGGTGGAACCTGCCTCATACAAGTGTTAGGAGCAGTACATGAATAAATGTATGTGAGAGTGCTAAGAACAGTGCCTGGCACATAGTAAGCACGTTTTTGCTATTATGCTTTTGATTCAATTGATATTTCATGTTTTTTAGTCTGTTCTTCATAAATCATATACAGTAACCTTTAAATGACATTCACATCATTGGCGATTGAAGGTTTCTTTTGCCAACTAGGTTCTCTGGTGTCTGTAGTTGGAATTGAGAGGCCAGGTTTAACATTCCTTTCTGCTCCTTTCACATGGCCACAGAGTTTTATAATAAATCACATGCCTATCTCTATCTCCTTGATAAAAACAGGTAAAAACATTGAAAATGACATGAAGGAGTGAGGAAGCCAGTTTGGTACAGAAAAGGCAGATCTGTTGGGATAAGATCTTAGATAAGTGTGGCTCAGTTCTGGGTCCAGGGGAGATTCACTTTGGTCTTTTAACCTTTATGGACCAAATTGTTAGCAATGTCTCATTATTATATTTACATCACAATTTTATCCTTATTATTAAATGTAAACATATTAATGTTGTGCCTTCCAGGAAAGCTTCCTCAGTACCAATAAGTAAATGACTTAGAGTTCGTATATGTATAATCATTATTAACTTTTAATCAGAAGTTCCATTAAATAAAATATATAAATAGTTGTTAGGTTTAAAAATTTACCAACAGTCTTTATAACCTCCTGTAATTATCTCTAGAAATCATCATGTGTTTAGTGACTAACTCACCAGAGCTTTTACTAAGATAAATAAACAGAAGCAGCAATAACCGGTTTCCTTGTGTTTCCTAATTTTTGGCATGTGTTTTAGCTGCATTTTAGACTGAAGGAGGGCTCTATCTCTTCCCTGGAATCCAAACTATGCTTTTTCCTTTTTGGCTTCCTAAAAAATCACATCTTCCATCTTGTTCATTGACTCAAGTCCAACTAACCCCTTGCGTATCTCTTCATGTTATGCGTGCAATGTCAAGGGATTTGAATGTGTGCTGTGTGTGCATTAGCAAGTACCTAGCACAAAGTACCAGTGTGATGGTCTGGTAATATTCATGAATATGGCCATAAGGCATTGAAAGGCTTCTTTAGTGGGTAGTAGGTACACACCACACAGAGGATTCCTTCTAATGCTCACCTCCTGGACATCTCCCCATGATTCAGCAACTAAAATGACAATGCCTGCCAGTACAGTTACAGTTCTGATTGGCATGTGTCCATGCTGTAAGGGTTGTCTAAAATTTTCAATATCATTCCTGGCTTGTAGCCTACTGTAAGGTCAACCCCATGCCTCACAACCCATGCCATTGGAACTCTGCGACCTTCACAGTCTTTTCCTGGACTGTTTTTTCCTGATTGCTTCTTAAGTGTCAGCTAGAAGTCTGACAGAAGAATCGTATTCCATAAAGAAATGGGATACTATTTCCAGACCTCAGTTTCTAACAGACACTGAAGATACTATGAAAGCCAGTTTCTAAAACTTTTAAATTGTACATATAGGGAGGCCCCTGAGGCCCTTTCCAAGAGCACTCCAGAGCCCATGTCATTTGTTTGAAGACACAAATCTAACCCACTTGATTCAATACCTTACACAGATCAATTGCCACATTTTATTTCATTGAATCTGGTTTTGCAAACCATCGAAAATCTAATCAGTTTGTTTATGGGGGACTGAAGATAGGCAGATTCACACTAAAGTCACAGCCAATAAATAGCTTCTAGTGAGGAAGAAGACAGACAAACTGTAAAAAAAAAGATATGAAGACGCCAAATGTGCAGGCACCTGGCGCCATTTAACCGAGTGCCCAATACATCCTTTAAAGCATTACTTTTTATCATGTACTTTTATTATTACTTTAATCATGACATAGAATTATCAGAAAAAGCATAACTTTTTATTCACTCTACAAAGCATTTTACAAAGATTTTTATCTAGATTTATTTTAAAAGACATATATTAATTTATAAGTATTTCATGTTTTGAAATTTCATTTTTATCAAACCCCTTCTTGTCTAACATTTTTCCAATCAATGAGGTGTTATTGTGATAAGACCATAATGTGAATTTGTGGATTTTTGTAGTATAATATCTAATGGACCCGAAATATTGATAAAAAATTATTTGTCATAGAAATTATGGCTTTGAGAAAATTATTTTAGGACCAGAGCTAGCATTATAAGAGGTATCTGCTCTCAGTGAAAAGCACATAGAGTTTCTTTGTGGGGTGAAAGAATATAGCATATTAATCTTCTTTGTCTCTTTTTAAATGAAGTATAATTGAAGAATTATTAGACATCTCACTAATATTAGTAAGGGAGCCTGTCAAATGTTTAAAGCGAATTGCTGTTGCCATTGAATTTTTACTTGGGCACCTTTTTTATATATATACATCATTTGAATTTGGAAGGAAAATTATTTTTCCCTCATCAGTATCCTATATGTACCCAAATATTTGTGAATTATTTAAAAATAGAACTATAGATTACAAGAATAAAGATGAAGCACACTAAATTTTTTTAGCATTCAGTTTGCTAGTGGAAGTATTTTACAAATATCAATAACACTTTGCTTATCATGGATTTTCGAGTGCTGTATAAATATGAATGGTCATAATACCCTGTGCTATAGGTAGGGGAAAAGAATGCAATACAGTGTAAATGTTGCTTATGTGTGCTTAGGGAATAATCACATGCATTTTTTTCAGAATCATAGCTTTTAAAGTTTAGTTCAAGTTTGCAGTATTCAAGATGTAATGAGCAAGATACATCCTAATTTATTTAAAAGTATTACCACTACCATAACCAAATAAATATGTAATTGCTTAAAAGATGTGTCCTATGTATAGTTTTCCAAATGTAAATATCTGTCCATCTATATACACACACACCCACTCATATGTACAGGATGGACATAAACTATATGTTTGGTATTTTGAAAGGCTTTCTATCAAAAATGGTAAACTTTATGACCACCCTGCGTGTATGTATACCCAAAGCAATTTACAAGAGGAAGCCTTTGTGGTAGGCTTCATATCAGAATCCTATATTTATGCTAACATATATATTTGAAAACTAACTATGTGCTCAGCACTAAATAGTCTATTTTAGTTCCCTTTTTCCTTTATCAATCTCTTCCTTTTTCCTCTTTAGTCATGATTTATTGTTTTAGCTTCCATCCGCTTTTAGAAGACAGCATTTCTGTTGGATCAAATGGTTTTTAGAACATACTTTTCTTACCTCTGCTAAGCATAACAAGTATATTTGGACAGCGGATACGAAAGGACACTATTTTTTGTGTGACTCCATCTTTAGTTGATAAGGAATCATTCCCCTTATGACTAATGGGCTTCCTGATATTTCTACTGACACAAATAACCTAGTAAAGAAATGATTCTGAAATTAATGTTTTGGGGGGATTTTAAGTCTTACTTCTGAGGTCCCACTTAGATGTAAAAATCAAAAGTCCCTCCATTCTTTACTGTTCATCAACCTTTGCAATTGTGAGGAGCAGATATTCTTGATTTTAGTTTAGCATGATAAGATATATTTATTTACATTGTAGGATCATATTTTTACTACTCAATGGAAGCTACTGATACATTTTCTCAAATACAGTGAAGTGTTAAGTGGAGCCCAATTGTCTGAAACTCACAGTCAACAAGAATTTTATCTGCATTTGATCATTAGGAAAACATAGAATATGAATATATCAGAAATTAAGTATAAGAAAAAATACTCAACTTCTTTTGTAATGCAAGAAATATTTAATTAGATTTACTCTATTCTGTTTACTAAGAAAAAAAAGTTGGTATTTTGAAAGGCTTTTTATCAAAAATGGTTTCTAGTGAGCATGCTTAAAAAATTTAACATTTTCATCAATTGAATCCATTTTATATCTACTGATTTTAGCAATAGTGTGCTTTATCTTTTTATGAAACAGATGAGAAAAATCTGAGTGCTCATGCAACCATTTTCTGTGTTCATAATATCATGCCACATTATTCTATTCTTACTCCTTAAAAATTGCAGTCATCACTTTCTTAGATACCTTAAACTTTGCTAACTTTGGTACAGATACAGTTCATATTTGTTTTATTATGAATGAGAAATCCACTCATTTCTAAACTTTATACATTGATAGGAATTGCTACGCAGTTAATTCAGTTTTAATAATATTAATATAATTTAAGTACTACAAAATGAGGAAAAAACAAGTCACTTTAAAGGTATGGCTGTAGTTATTTGTTAACATTTTTTAGGATACATATTTCTTCTTAAATTGTGTTTGCCAAGCTACTCTTCTGTGGGCTATTTTCAACTAGCCACTATGCTTGCAATTCTGTAATCGGCCACAAGATGGTATCTAGTTATAACTTGTAATCATGTGGGTTTACCATGTGTGGGTAACAGTATGAGTAGGTTTATAAATAGGTTTATAGTACACAATTGAATTAGTACACAATTCAATTGAAATTTTCAATTCAATATAGTACACAATTGAATTTAATTTTTCCTCTTTCTTTTTCTTCTTTTAGTAGAGGTGGGGTCTTGATTTTTCTCAGGCTGGTCTTGAATGCCTGAGCTCAAGCTATCTATTCACCTCGGCCTCCCAAAGTACTAGGATTACAGGAGTAAGCCACTGCACCTGACAGGTTTTTTCCTATGGAAATTAATTATTTATTAAAATAGTCAAAATAAATATTCAATCAGTTACCAATTATAGACTGATATACAATTTTTAATAATATATAAAAAGTGAAAGTGTACAATTATAAATTCCTTTCTCCCACTAAACTTTAAATGTTATAAATCACCTCCTGTGCTTTCTTTGGATTTTTTTAAAAGAACTTTTATCTTCCTTTTACTCAAAGTTTTTGTGTATTAAGAATTTCTGAGTCAAATGCCTATATGCAACTTCCTGTAGGCTTTTTACTTATAACTTTCTCTTATACTGCCCTAATTAATTATTTTGCTGCTAGTGCGAATTGCCCTACTGATGAAAGTCTGACTTCTTTAGGTTTCAGGTGAACTGTTAGTCCCTGGCACTTTTTATTTAGAGAAGAACTGTGTCATGTATTAAGTATAATGTCTCAGGAGGTATAAGATGCCACCCCCTCATCCAACAACAACACATACAGACACTACAAGTGTACTCACTACCCCACACAGGAACTGGTTTGTAGCAAAATACTATACACACGTAAATATTTGGCTGTGTCTTTCCTTGGTCTCTGAAAAATCCTAGTGTTCTCTCTTCTACAAGCTAGCTGGCAGCTTCTGTCACTCATTTTAACTTCTGCTTTCTTTTGTTTGGACTTTGATGCTTGGATCGGTATAAAAACTAGTTTGCATCAAATACTGAGGATTACGTATTAACTTTCCTAGCAGGTTTCCAGCAGTTTTATAGTCTGCTTTGTGAAAGGAGACCATTACTCTATTTCTTATGAACTTTTGAAAGCATTCATTTCAACTTCCTATTCAAATACATAGAATGATTTTTGAGAAGAGACTTAATGGCTTCAGTTCTTATGATCACATGAATTCTCATGCCATAAAAAAATAAGAAGAGAAAGAGGAAAGTTGGGGGAGGAAGAGGAAGAAAGAGGGAGAGATAGTGAGATTGGGAAGGGGAATGAGATTAAAACATTCTGCAAAGTATGGGACAAAGTATTCAGTTCTAGTTATTAGAACTCAGCTCTTTTGCTATCTCTGTCACTAACTCCCTTTGTAACTATAACCATGTCATTTATTCTCAGTAGTCCTGTTAATCTTCTCTGAAAAAATGAGGGAGTTGTCCTATACATCATTACTGCCCACGTTGTGGGTCTGCGACTCAGGCTTTTATATTAAAGGTAAAATGTGTTGGAATGCATTTTAGCTTCAGATCTGCTTGTGTTCCTGACTGCACAACTTAACTACCAAAAAAGAAGTACAGATTTTTATGCATAACAGAAATATATGGCTCATTATTTATATTGTGATTTCCTGCATTCTCTGAATCTGCTGCAGTCAATATAGTGCTTTGCATTTGGGAGATCTTGGTAGATGTAGCATATTCCCATATGTATTAAAAAAAATAACAGGAACCCTGAAGTGGTTATTTCTTTTGTTCACATAGGTACAGTCATTGTGATTTATAAGAAATACTACCTTTGAATAAGACAGCATACTCTAAAAGGTCACGGCTTATCATTTTATATTTCTAGGAGCTTGTTATACAGCTGGTGAGATTGAGAACTTAATCATATGCTGTTTGGGAATCTGAGATTATCTGTACAATTAGATTATAAGGTCATTACAGGAAGAGATTGTCTTGTATACATTTTGTGTTACCCTAACCAAATGCAGTGCTGTGCACATAGCGTACAAGTTAGCAGTGTACTTCCTCTCTGATACTATAAGTTACTGACTCATGGTATCTTAGCCTTGTGTGACGATGGTAAGGTTTCTAGTTCAATTCCAAATTCAGTGTGGCAGAAACCCAGTGAAGAGAGATGTATCACCTAATTAAGCAGTTCAGTGTACTGTCAGAGAGCTTGAACTGAGAAGTGCCTCTCTATATTGAGCTAAAATGTGTCTCTCTATAGAGTTTGCCTGTAGATCTTTCTGGAAAAACATAAAACGGGTGGACCACTTGACTTCATTTTTTCTTCTGTCATCTTCACTCAGCTTTGGAGTTTCTCATTTTGCAAGTATTTGTATAAGGAGGTTGATGGCTTCAGAGTAAATATATAGCAAATCACTTAAAAAATTTAGTCATTGTAAAGTAGAGGATAAGGTTTGTCAGATTTCAATTTCCATATTAAGCAAGGTAAGTTCAGGTGATTTATTTCAGAAGCACTTAATTAGTGCTTACTTTATGTTAGACACTGTTCTAAGTACTTTATAAATAGTAACTCACTTGAATCCACAAAACAGTCCTATGAGATAGATACCATTACTTGACACCATTTTAAAGATGAGGAAACTGAAGTTCAGATTGTTTAGGTAATTTTCCCAAGGTCTTTCTATTAGTAAGTACGAAGTAAAATTAAGAGAACAAGGACTTCTGGCTCCAGAATTCTGGTCTTAACTATTATGCTATGCTAGGGTGGGATATCTTTTATAGGTTTTAAAAAAATCAAGGACATTTGATATTTTTATTCTTTTCTCTTAAGTACTCAGTTGTTTAAAGTTTCCATTTTTGATGAAACTTTATTAACTTATTTTAAAATTAATTTTACTCTTATAAGATATGGAAAAGATACTGCTCCAAGATCTGGAAAGTTACTGCTTTTGTTTATTACATTTTTGCCGCCTTGAAACACTATCCCTTTATTTTGATTATATAAAACTTTTGCCTATTTAATAACTGACATTGCTAATATCTAGGTAAGTTTTACTCTAGTCTCTAAGGATGGTGTTACATCAGCTCTATTTTCTGTCCCTAGGGCAGCTGTTTACTTTTTTCCACTTAGGTCCTTTGCACTATCCCACACTAAATTTATTTAAATGTTCGTGTTGGCTAAAATCTAACCTAAAACACCAAATAAATGCCATAATTTACCCCCTTTTAAAAAATTTCCTTTAAGTTCCCCATAACTTACCTAACATGTCTAATACCAGTTAGATGTCCTTAACCAGGATCTTAGGTTTATTGAGTTCCTACCTCACACCAGGTGTTTGCACATCTGACATAAGCTTTATTCCTGCTAGGAAACCCAGATAATATTAAATATTGTGACAAAGGTTCAAATCCAGGTTTTTGTGTTTCTAAAGCTTATTCTATAAACTATACAACAACAAACTTTCTTCAGTTTTCTGGGCCTTAGTTTATCTCCTCATCTCTAAAATGAAAAAAAGAGAGAGAAGTAAACAGAGTCTATTAAGTGTCAGGCATCAGGCTAGGTCCTGCTCTGAAAGGTTCCACAGAAATAGCTGGAAATAGATACACAACTATCATACAGTGAGCTCATGGTGGAGAAGTCTGTTTGAACAGTATTTTGAGCACCCATTGATCCCTTTTGCTTGGTGGAATTGAGAAGTTGGCTCTAGAGGAACAAGTAGGATTTCTCCCTTCTTCAGGAAGCACAGTGCATAAATCTCTAAGACCTTAAAATATATTTTTAAAAACTAATCTATGTTATCCTCTTCTTTTTTTCCCTTTTATTAAGTCATATACACATAGATCATGAATACGTTTATGCATTTGTGGGGTACAGTGTAGAGTGCTTACATCAAACTAAATATAACTTTCACCTCATTTACTTGATTATTGTGTTAAGACATTTACGTTCTATACTTGATAGATTTGACTTGTACCCTTGCAATATGCTCCATAGTGTGGCTCTTCTTTCTGTAATTGGGTTTATTAAGTGTGTAGCATGGAAATTACAGTTGTTAGACTATTAAAGTTCATGAGAACAAGAACCACATCCTATGCATTGTATATTGTATGTAATACATATAAGGCAAAGAAATGAAAGGAAATTAGTTTGCATAACTGTACAGACTCTTACCTGTACATAACTGACAATGCTTTGTTTAATGAGTAACTACAATATGGTGCATGCTACCTTTATATTTGTATAATATTCAACTCAGCTAGTATTTATTTTTTAGAGACAGAGTCTCACTTTGTCACCCTTGGTAGAGTGCTGTGGTGTCACAGCTTACAGCAACCTCTAGCTCTTGGGCTTAGGTGATTCTCTTGCCTCAGCCTCCCAAGTAGCTGGGACTACAGGCACTCACCATAATGCCCGGTTATTTTTTTGTTGCAGTTTGGCCAGGGCCGGGTTTGAACCTGCCACCCTCGGTATATGGGGCTGATGCCCGACTCACTGAGCCACAGGCGCCACTCTCAGCTAGTAGTTATTGAGAATTTAGTTGTGCTGCATACTGTGCGAGGACAGGTAATATTTAATTCAGGTTAGTGTTGTTCTTGAATGCACCCATTGAATCTAGGGCAGTTTTAATTAAATGATTGATATGGAAGCCATATTGTAGCACATGGAGGGAGGGGGTGAAGAGGAGGATGTATTAGGCAGATGTATTATTGTACCAGCAATGAAGGCTTTGGAAGCCATCCTTTAGAGCCTCTCAACCTTCCTAATGCCACAGCCCTTTAATACAGTTCCTGTGGGTCCTGACCCACAGGTTGAGAACTGCTTCTTTAGAGAGAGGCAGAGTTGAAGTGTAGGAAAAGCACATGATTATTTGTTGAAGAAACAGAATTGCAGCTCAAGATACAATGGAAAGACACCTGAAAAACACAGTCAAGGAATAAATAGGCTCTGCTATGGTTTGGATGTGGTTTTTGCCCACCAAAACTCGTTTTGAAATTTAATTGCCATTGTATGAGTACTGAGAAATCATGATAACTTTAAGAGGTATTTAGGTCATAGGCCTCCATTTTCACAAATGGATCAATACATTCAAAACTAGATTAGTTCTCATGAGAGAGGGTTGTTATAAGCAGGTATTAACATGTGTTCTCTATTTTGCACATCATGCCCTCTCTCCCTTCAGCTTGACGTCATGAGTTGAAGCAGCATTAAAGCCCTTGCCAGAATGTGCACCAAATTTTGGAGTTTCCAACCTCTAGAGAACCATGAGCCAAATTGAATTTCTGTTCTTTATAAATCACCTAGTTACAGGTATTCGGTGATGGTAACACAAAATGGACTGAGACAGATTATTAATGATACTATGATTTGGCCTGTTTTTCAGTAGCCTTGTGAGCTTGAACATTCATTTTTTTTTAAAGTTATATAAGATCAAGATTCTTAAAATCATGTCAAAAAGATTTTTTTTAATTTGTGTTTGAAATTTTGAAATAAAATGAAACATAAGGGGCTGTGGCTTATCCATGTTTGGTTCTTCATCATCTAGTTATGTGGCACTGACTTGGTCCATAATAAATGTTTGTTTAGTGAACAAATTTATGAAAGATTAGTTATAGATAACCACTATCAATATGCATCCAATACTTGTATATAAGGAATCAACCCTGAATAGTTTAGAGGCCTTAATTTACCTGCCTGAAGGTAATGAACTGTACTTGATCTTTTAGGAATACTTCCAACTTTAGAATTCTCAAAATTCTTATCTCTCCCAAATGAGTCTTATTTGACTTTTGACAAACCTGAAAACCTGAGTTATGTTGTTTGTTTCAGTGATTACTAATGTGAAAGCTGTTTTGTTGCTTGAGGTGTATTTTTAGTGGGACAAGTGTTTACTAGTATGTGTAATTGATAGTGCCATCCATATTAGAACTCTGGAATATAAACTCAGTTTTATGTCAGTGTGAAATGAAGAAATTTGTATTTGCTGAGACCTTTACAATCTTTTGCAGGATTATACTGTTATTTTAAATATTAATAGAATCAAGGCATTTTGGTCCCCTTTGTATATATATTAAACTATGCGGCTGTCAAATTTAATCATCTAAATCATTCAATACTTGGTGGTGTAGATGATATAATGTTCATTTTATCTTTCTCATCACTTTTATAAAGTACATAAACATAGTTTTAAATTGATTAATACAACGTGGTAACTACATTATGGAATTTCATGAGCTTTGATAGGAATTCCTTTCCCTGCAGTATGAATGCCTGACCAATTAAGCTGAGTTGATTGTTTGAGATGATTCCTTATAGCTATCTTCTTACTTTCTGTATATGTCGTTACTTTGGAGTACATACTTCTTGCTGGTTTGACTCAAGCATTTCCCTGAGTTTTACTTTCTAATTTTTGCTTTGATTGCAGGTTCTTCCTTATATCTTGTCCTGAAGCCCTCTTGTGGTGAAATCACTTTTATTTTGCCTTCTCTTTATGACTTGTGTACCGTACCCTAGATTTTGATATAGTAAGTTTACAAGCTAGCAACAGAGAGAGTTGAATTTTTAAGGTACTGGCAACCTGTTGCAGTGTTATAGCTCCATATTTTTTTCATAATTTCTAAATCTTGTTTCAAAATTTTCACTTTGATTTCAATAGCCATTTTTTTTTTTTTGGTAAAAAAAATATTTTTGGAGGAGGGATTTACTGTGCCCAAAGGCTTTATGTTTCCTTTCTGCCAGCTGAATGCCAGATTTCTGGACCATTTTTTTTTT
>NW_003852504.1:4341118-4348268 GCF_000181295.1 Otolemur garnettii | reverse complement strand
GGGCTGGGTTTGAACCCACCATCTCCGTCATATGGGGCCAGCACCCTACTCCTTTGAGCCACAGGCCCCACCCCAGTGTCAAGCATTTTCTAACTGATTTGCCAGATAAGTATGAGAAGATTATGCCCCTCCTCCAAATTTTAATTTTAAGCAATTCAGGATCTCTGGTTTTCCTGAATAGGGCGTAGTAAACTCTTGTATTGTGACTGCAAGAAGCTTGGAAGAAAACTGAGAAGTGGGAAATTTTTTATTGGTGTCCATGACTCCATTATGATTTTAGAGAACTTGCTAACTTTTTCTTCTTTTTGAGACAGAGTTTTACTATGTTGCCCTTGGTAGAGTGCTGTGGCGTCACAGTTCACAGCAACCTCAAACTCTTGGGCTTAAGCAATTCTCTTGCCTCAGCCTCCCAAGTAGATGGGACTACAGGCACCCACCACCATGACCGGCTATTTTTGTTGTTGTTGTTATTGCAGTTTGGCCAGGGCTGGGTTCGAACCCACTACCCTTGGTATATGGGGCTAGTGCCCCACTCACTGAGCCACAGGCGCCACCCCGGCTATTTTTTGATTGCAGTTGTCATTGTTGTTTTGCAGGCCCAGGCTGGGCTCAAACCCAGGAACCTGCCAGCCTTGGTGTATGTGGCCGGTACTCTACTCCCTGAGCTATGGGTGCCGAGTCTTGATAAATTTATATGTTGAAAACTCATGGCTATTTGGTTATGAGTCTAGAATTGAAATTTGTGAAAGATAGATTTTGATTTAAATTAGACTTTAACATTGCATCTTAATAGTATCTACTTCACTAGGGTATTGGGGATGATTGAATGAAGTGATGAATATAAAATACTTAGCACAGTGTCTGACATGGAGTAAGAGCTCTGTAAATGTTAACTGTAATAAACACCTAGAAACACCTTAATTAATAGCCCAGATATTGGCTTTAGGATAGGTCATACAATGTACTCGGCAAGAAAAATTTATCTTCCTTATTGTGTTCTAGTGGTTATTTTGTGAACCCTAAACTCACTCTTGAAGTTCTTAATAAAATTGCAAGTATCTCAGTTGATTAGAAATTAATATAGAGAATATTTTATATGGAGCGTATTTATCCTGACCAGAGGATAGCCAGCAAAATAAGCTGTCAAAGGTAGAAACAGAAAAAAGAGAGGCTACAACCAAACATTTATTTAATATAAGATATGTGCCAAATCTTATAAGTTTTGGCTGGCAGTAGACTGTGGCCAGGAGGGTCAGATGGTTATAAATGGATAAACTGAGTCTGATTTTAACCGGTTTTAGAAAGCAGAGAGGATCAGGTTGAGCCTGACAGAAAGGCAGAGTCCAAAGTTTGGAAAACCCTATAGTAGAGAGGCAGCTGGGAAAAAACACGGGTGCAAAGAGGATGTTGGTCTCTGAAACTAACAGAAGGTGTCAAGGCAGTTGCATTGAAATTAATAGAAGACACGGACCTGCAGAGGTCAATAAATCCTTATAAACTTCAGAAACAAGGTATTGCCTTTCCACAGGAATTTAAAGCTGAAGAAGGTGCCCTTCTGGTTTTCAGTATATCATATGAAAATGCCTCTGTAGCTAGGAATTAAGCTCCAACAGGGACATGAACTCTCAATGAAAGAAACTAAATGAAGCAGGACAAATGGGTTAAACTTTTGGGAATCTGCCTGCCCATTCTGATTACAGATTGTGAAAATATTAGATATAATGAAATTGGAGCATGATGAGCTTTTCTGTGTACACTAAAAGTTTCAGGCATTTTAGCTAAGGAGATGTACCTTTCTGGGCCTTCATTCAAGGTTGAAGTAATCAATAGGTTACTTTGCCTCCTACTGACTCCAATAACTCTGTAACTCTGTATTGACTTCACTTAGAGTTATCTGGAATATTCTTTTTTTTTTTTTTTTTTTGTAGTTTGTGGCCAGGGCTGCGTTTGAACCCACCACCTCCGAGATATGGGGCCAGCGCCCTACTCCTTTGAGCCACAGGCACCACCCCTAGAATTATCTGGAATAGTCTACTATTTGACCTGTACGTGATGGTCCATAGCCCCTTTTTAATACCCAAAATCTTGATTTAAGTTACATGCCTTACAAAAGTAAGCATAGAAGTAATTTCCTCATTTACTGAGACAAGCCAGAGTTGAAGTTGCTACATTTCATGGACTTGTTCTTACCAAAGATGAATATTAAATAACAAGATTAAGGTGGTCCTTTCCTATGTCATGGTATAATTAAATCAGTTTTCTTTCTAGCTTCCCTCTGCTTTGAGGGTATTATAATCTTTCCCTTGAGATTTATTCAGACTGACCTTGAAAGAAGAGAACTGTTCTATCTGAATCAGGAAGATGACTTTATAATGACTGTATCGTATTTACACACTCTTTAGTGTTAACAATGGCATTGACTAATTATCCAAAATTCAATTAAAAGATGTTTAAAAGCCTGCCTATTTTATAGTTCTAAAGGACGTTTTAGAGAACTTTTCATAAAAACTTGTAATTTCTAGTTCAGCATAAATCATCCTGGACTATCAAGAGAAAAATGAAATTCTTATTTTAGAAGCTTTTAAAGGGTATTCTCAGGCCAGTGTGAAGATTAGGAAATGTATTCCTAATACATTCTGTCCTGTCTGTGCTCTCAGCATTTCACCCTTAACTTTTTACTACAGCAGGCAATTTCCCAATAAACTCTAGGCAATTGGTTTGTAGATACATATTTTAGTCGTGTGTAATATGACTGTGGAATAATGCCTCTAGAAGCAATAACTTCTCGTATACATCTTCCTAGAAAATTCCTTCTTCCAAAAATCTCCCTTCAAATCTACTAGAAGGTTTGGCATTAGTCTTTGAAATCAGGGTACATTTGAGACTCTCCTAACATTTTCTTTCTCTCTCTTTCTTTCTTTCTTGACAGAGTCTCATTTGGTCAACCTTGGTAGAGTGCCATGGCGTCTTAGCTCATAGTAATCTCAAACTTTTGAGTTCAAGTGATCCTCTGCCTCAGCCTCCCAAGTAGCTGGGACTAAAGGCAACCAGCACAATGCCTGGCCATTTTTTTAGAGATGAGGTTGTGCTCTGGTTTAGGCTTGTCTTGAACCCCTGAACTCAGGCAATCTACCCTCCTCGGTCTCGCAAGTTTTGGGATTACAGGCATGAGCCACCATGCTATAAAACATACTCTGTCCTTTCACTAATTTTATAAGTGCTCCTAATAAGAAATAGGTGCTTAGTATTGAGAGTGAAAATCTGAATTTATTGGCTATAATGCCAGTGATGATTTCAGGTAAGGAAGCCCTCTCTGGGTACCTTCTAGGTACAGTGAGGCATCAGTAAATCACATAATTGTTAACTTACCTCATTGATAAAGAGTTATCCTTATGGCTTACATGTTTGACTGGAGTTACTTTGTTTTGTTTTGTTTTTTGTTTTGGCCAGGCTTGAAATCGCCACCCCTGGTATATGGGGCCAGTGCCCTACTCCTTGAGCCACGGGCACCGCTCTAGAGAGTTACATTGGTTGTTTATAAGTATTTAAAGGATCAATAAACATTTAGTAATAGCTTTTGATCATTATTTTACAATTTGCGTGTGTGTATGTGTGGTTTGGTGGGTGATGATGAATAGTGAATATTCAGCCACATGTTATCAGTGAGTATGTTGGCTCCTAAAATTCAATTTAATTCAATGAACACTTTTGAACCACTGGAGTTCTGGTTAAAGGCCTATAACAGGAATTTATAGGATTCTATAATAGCCACAAAGTTACTGTCCAAATTAAGCTCCTGGTGTAAGTTTATTTATTGTTTAGCAAAATTTAACTGGAAAAAAAAATTCCTATCTTTTGTATTACCCTGGATGGAGTTGAAGAACATTTACTCAAAAGAACATTTGAGTAAAATACCACACGAATGGAAAATCAGGCTGGGCACGGTTGCTCATGCCTGTAATACCAGCACTCTGGGAGGCCAAGGCAGGTGCATTGCCTGAGCCATGAGTTCGAGACTAGCCTGAGCTAAAGCAAGAGTCTGTCTTTAAAAATAGTCAGGTGTTGTGGTGGGCACCTGTAGTCCGTTGATTGGGAGGCTGAGGCAAGAGAATTGCTTTAGCCCAAGAGTCTGAGGTTTCTGTGAGCTATGACACCACAGTACTCTACAGAGGGCGACAAAGTGAGGCTCTGTCTCAAAAAAAAAAAAAAAAAAAGAATGGAAAATCAAGTATCCAATATGCTCAATATGAAATCAGAAGACAGATATACACCAACACACAAGAGAAAGCACAATTTTAAACTCAAGTGTGGGGAGGAGAAGGAAGGAGGGGATTGGTGTGCTTTCAACTAACAGGCAGAATGTAGGGGTATATAGCACACCTTTTGGGTGAGGGGCTCAGCTACAACTTGGGCTTTACCTAACAAGTGCAATCAACATAGCCTAATCGTGTATACCCTCATATTAATCTGAAATTTAAAAAAAATTAGTTGAAATTTCAATTACATTTTAAAAAGAAATTTCTATCATAGAGATTAAGATCAAAAAGTACTTGAGTCGGTTCAGAAAATAGGAATGCAGTTATATGTCCCTCTTGACCGGGGTCACTGATAAATGGGTACTTAGCCAAATGCAATCAAGAAGATACACTTTTCAGTTTATTTCTCAGCCTACTTTTTATACTGCACAGATTTGAATCACTGCCTCTCAGAGTCTATGAAATGGAGAGAAGCACCCTGACTTTTATCTACTTCCCATTCATCTTTGTTCTTCCATGAACTTTGATCTGTGTATTGTGGGCTCCTTAAATAAAACAATTTTCCAAGGACAAATCATTGTTAACATTCTACATCTATGCTGCTTAAAGTCTTTGAAGGAGACTCTTATTTCCATAACAAATATATACTCCTTGGATCACTTTACAGGTTCTTCAGAAACCACCCACATGCTGTGGTATTTCTCTTCCCCAGTATAAACCTGCCAGCCTACGTATACTCACTGTCCTACACATGGTTGGCACCCAGTCTGATCTTCCAGTCCTTATTCATGCTGTTCTTTCCAGGAATGCTTTTTGGCCCTCTGCCCTCACCTAGGTACAGTTCATTCTTTAAGGTCCAGTTCCCTTCTCTTTGAAAACTACTTTGACCTTAGTGATATTATCTTCCCATTGTTAATGTTACTGAATGTTGTCTTAACTGTCTGCATTGTTTGCTTTTATTTTATATACATTCTTCTTACCACCTCATCTTAGTGAACTTCTTGAGTGCAGAGACAGTGCCATAAAGTTCTTATTTCCAAAGAAGTACATGACACAGGTCTGTGCATATAGTTGGTATACAATACATATTTTTTGATTGAGATTTTCCCACATAACTGTTTTTAAAGGCCTCACTTGCCTTGATAATATTAGTTGAATGGATAAAATAACAATGGATGTGTAACTTTATTTTCTGCTCCTCCTTCCTGTCCTTACCAGCTGACTCCCACTTTCAATGAGTCTAAGGACAGGGATTTTTTTTTTATCTTGTTCAATTCTGTTTCCTGAGAACCTAGATCAGAACTTGGGTCATATTAGATGCCAAATAAATATTTGTTGAATGAATCCTCAGCAAAATCACTCTGCATATATTAAATGCAGTCAGTCTTGTGACTCATTTTTGTGTTTCACTCTCTAAAATGCTTGAGCATTAGAGGAGTGGAATTCTGAAATGTGTTCACTTCTTGTTGTCTTTAAGTTTAAATCCAGTTTTTGGCAAAAGAAGTCCTTTTAATGGCACTGGAATTTCTGACCCATGTACACAAGGAAGCACCTAACTAGTGCTATTTAATAGCAACTATGTTTAGAATCCAGGTTTTTAGTTGTTTTATATTAAATTGGGTTAATTTTAAACATTAAAACACCACTTTTTAGTATGTTGTCCTATTGTTTAAAAATAGACACACCTTAAAAAATGAACTCCCTGGGGTGGTGCCTATGGCTCAAAGGAGTAAGGTGCCAGCTCCATATGCCAGAGGGGGCAGGTTCAAACCCAGCCCCAGCGGCTGCAAAAAAACAAAACAGAACTCCCTTGACAAACAAAACGAAACCAGTAATATCCATTGTTATTTCAAAAGAAACACAGTCATGCCTGTTGTTACTTCAAGGACCATATGTGTTAACTGAAGTGGGTTGTTTAATTGCTTTATGAAATAGAACAACTTCCCTGATTTTTAAAAAGCATATGAAATGTATTATCCCAGGAATATTGTGAAAAAAATGCAATGAAGGTTTAAAAAAAAAGTTAGTGCAAAAGTTCTGTGCATAGGCAAAATACCCTTATTTTTATGACCTCTTTTTTTCTGGACAAAAGACTCAGTTTTCCATAGAATGCCTATGAAATCGTGATTTCCATCTGCAGTGGTGAGCACCTCTCATATGACTTAAAGAATATGTCGTGGTGGACCACTAACTAAAACACGTGAGGGAAATAGAACTTGAAGCAAATTTGAAAACTTGAAGGCCTGCCAATTCAAGCACTGTATAGCAGGTGTGTCATAGACTTGTAGAGCCAAAATAAATGGCCACAAGAAATTCAGAGGTAATACAGATGTAAGGAAAACTTAAAATGGAAAGAAAGAAAACATTGTTTTCATTGTTTATTTGGGAGATTGATAAATGCATTTAAAGGAAACCCTCTTCAGTGATTGGTTTAGGTGCCAGATATTATCGTTGTGATGTCCTGGACCAGGAATCAACAGTATTCCTATGTTATGTGGTGGCTTGTGGAAGTACGGCAAAAGAAAGGAGGATACAAGGAAAGTATAGGAAAAGTGGGGCAAAAGTAGCTGTTGACAATGACTTTGCAATCAGCTCTGAAATAATTTACTATTTCCCTTAGTTCAGTAATTTCTTTCTTCTTTTGTTTCTTCTTCAAGGTAAATTTCTCCATAAAAGATGGGAATGTTGAATGTAGAATCTACATTTTTTAAAGGATATACTTAATAGTGAATCCAGTGGGTATGTAGTTTTTAAATAAAAGTGTTAATATTTTCCTTACATTGTGTATTATCTAGGATTCTTATAAATGAGCATCAGTTAAAAGTCAAAATTTATTTTTAAGGAAGAATACTTGGGGAAGGTTTTCTTGTTTTTTTTTTTTTTTTTTTTTTTTT
>NW_003852504.1:4338593-4341098 GCF_000181295.1 Otolemur garnettii | reverse complement strand
TTTTTTTGTTATGACTCAGAGTGGAATCCCACCACTCCCACTCCTACCACCAATTCAGTTTCATCACATCCATTATTGGGCAAAAAGATTAACCAAAGATTAACCTACTATCCAAAGATACAGATAGTAATCATTTGGGTATTCCATATTTTTATAAGATCTTGCTTTTTTTTTCTTTTAAATGAGTAGGAATAGACCATTCTTTATGGAGATTGAATGCAGTATCAAGAATCTCAGCCAGGTGTTATCAGCTCTGACTTCCAATGACAATCTGAATAAAACATAATCTCTACTCTCAAGGAGTTTATGGTCTACTAGGAGAGAAAAGTAAAGGAGCCCAGTCACTAAAATGTGGAAGAAGAGTTATACGCTATTGTCACACGTTGCAGGGAGTGGCTCCAAAGTCAGACTGCCTGAGTTTGAACCATGGCTTGATTATCTACTAACTACATGAAGTTATGCAAGTTAAATTACCTAAACTTTCTCCACCTCCATTTCCCCTTCTGTAAAATGAGAACTGTAGTACCTTCTCCAAGAGGAATCTGGAGAGCAGTAAGACTTAGTTTGAGTAATTCTGAGGTATTCATCTTGATGATTTATTTCTATCCAATAGTGTTTGTGTGGTTAAGAATTTTCTTAAGCCACAGTGCTTACTGTACCATTGATGGTGAATTAGAGGCTTGTGTTGAAGTCAGAATAGCTGGTGCATACTTCTAGCTCTTCATAAACTCTAATAATCATTTTACTTTTCTGTGCCTTAGGTTATTTCTTTAAATGAGCATAGAAAGTTCCATCAGAGCAGAGACCTTATCGGTCTTGTTCAGTATCCAGAACAGTACCTGGCACTTAATAGATGCTGGATCAATGTTGGCTCAGCAACTTGGGTAGATTACGAAAATACATCAGGCATGGATGTAATTTTGAGAAAGAATCATAAGTACTCTACAAAAATGACTGGCTTTTCTTGTTTAAGATTCCCAAAAAAGATAAGAAATTATCTCTTTGACATTTCTCTGCTGGGTTCTATGTATGAGATTTGGAGTCAGAAGATCTTGCCCGGAGTCATAGCTCCACCACTTCAGGCTTTTTAACTTCAAATAAGTAATTTAACCTCTAGGAGCTTCATTTCAATCATCAGCATTTGGGGTTTATCATTGATACTAGAGAGTATTTTTGAGAGATCCAAAGATCAGTGATATAACAAGCACTTGCAAACTTCCAAGTACGATGAGGTACAAAAGCACTAAGAAATGGTAACTTTTCATGTGCTATTTTGGAGGAATATATATTGTAAGAAACAAAATTAGATTCTTAATTCTCAAGTCTAAGGTAGTGAAGATGAAGCTGTATTAAACTCCAAATAAACTTGATCAAAATACAGGGAAAATTGGCACCTCTCTCTGTCTTTTATACATAGATGAGCAGAGCTGCACAAGAGAACTTCTCTCCATCCTCACACCAGCTCCTTTGAGTTGTCACAACTGGTTTCTTCTGAACCCGCCCCCAAAATGATTCCAGTATGAAGGAAGGCATGTGATGGCTAGAACTGCTTTGAGGAACTGGCCAGGGTCTCATCAGAGGTTACAGGATAGGGGGAAAAGAAACCCAAAACAGGAGAAATGAAAATTCTTTACATCCCCATCCCTGACCTTATATCCTTACATAAAATGCAGGGCTAGAAGCCAATTACTGTTTTGAGTTTTTCATTTGTAGGTCAAAATTTAAATTTATTATCTGTTTTTATACCTGATGGAGAAAAATCTTTCTCCAGACTCTCACTGTTTAGGGTTTGAGCAGATCTTCAACATACGTGTGTAGGGTGTGTGTGTGTATTCCTTTTTTGGTTATTTTTCTTTCAAATATGCTCAGGCAGCCTATATAATTTAGTTGTAGGATTAAATTGTCATATATCTTTGAATATAAATTTACAAACTTCTGGAACATACTCTTTTGGGGTATTTTCTTAATAAGTCAGTTATAGTACAGGAACTAATTTATTCTTGAAATTCAAGTTAGTAATACTACTGAGGAAAATTTGTGTTTAAGGAGAATCTCAGAAAGCTTGGGATAGCTAACCTCATTACCTATCAAGGTTTATTTATTTATTTTTTTTGGTCGTCATGTCACTTTAGACTTTTAAAAAAGTAACAGCTTTACTGAGATGTATTTCACATACTATCTAATTCATCCATTTAAAGTGTACAATGAGTAGAATGAGTTATGCTATATTAAAAAATTGTTCATCCAAATTCTAGAAAATTTTCATCACCTCCAGAGGAGACTCCATACCCATTAAGCTGCTACTCCTCATTTTTCTCCTCTTCCTAGCCCCTGGCAACCATTAATCTACTTTCTGTCTCTATGGATACGGCTATTCTGGATATTTCATATAAATGAAATCATATAGTATGTGGCCTTTTGTCTGGTGTCTTTCACTTTAACGTAATGTTTTCAGGGTCCATCATGTTGTAGCATGGATCAGTACTCCATGCCTTTTTTCTTTTT